>NC_085002.1:2190491-2192991 GCF_963854185.1 Sardina pilchardus | reverse complement strand
TCTCTCTCTCTCTCTCTCTCTCTCTCTCTCTCTCTCTCTCTTTTATTTTCGACGGCGATCTCATCTCGGGCCCCTATGAGAATAGTGCCGGCGTCAGCACCCACCGACATTACAGATGAATATGAGGAGCAGAGAAGAGAGAGAGAGAGAGAGAGAGAGTGAGAGAGAGAGAATACAGGGAGAAAGAGAAGGAGATAAAGAGAAGGAGCAGGGTGAAGAGTGACAAAGATGTTTTAATCACAGTTATTTCCATCTGCGCCGTGTGAGCGTGTGTGTGTGTGTGTGTGTGTGTGTGTGTGTGTGTGTGTGTGTGCGGGAGCGGGAGCAGCGGAGCGGGTGAGCGTCGTTGCGGGGCTTCCGTTAGGCGGGCGGTTGGGGGGGGGGGGTGAGGGGGGGGGTGCGGTCAGTCAGGCAGTCGGGGGGTACGCATGATTAAGCAGGGCCCTGCACCTTTAAAGGAAGCCCACACAACTTCCTCCTCGGCTCCATTTTAAAGACTCTTGCAGCCATAATCATTTTCATATAATTCACTTTCATACAATTCCTTCTCCTAATGATTATCAGGCCCACTAACGTCTTAATGACTTCATAAATTTAAGCTATAAAAAGTAATGGTGAAAGACAAATGAGATAATTAGGAATAAATCTTAGCGGACGCCCATTTATCAAAGCATCCAGAGCCACTGAATATTCACAATCATTAGGCGCTGTGTGTAATTAACAAAGGCCCTCAGTTATGAGGGAAACCTGTTACCAGAGATATTACAATCCAAAAGCCTCCATGTTATTAAATTGACCGATGAATCTGCGCCATATAATATGATGTGGATTATTAGAACCCTTTTTAATTAAAAAGTGTGTTAGATTTTTTTATTAAAATTTTTAACGCTTTAATGGAAAGTTGAGTTTGGTTGCATGGTAGAGGGCAGTGTGTGTGGAGGGAGAGGGCGAAGTGCTCTGCCGTCTGTGTGTGTGTGTGTGTGTGTGTGTGTGTGTGTGTGTGCTGTAATGGATAGGAAGGCTAGCCCTCCGTCCCCGTATTTTCTCCTCACACAATGGAGTCTTGGCTGCGCCCTCAGACAGAGCGCATATTTTAATTTAACACACTTTTAATTCTTATTATCTTAAGAGTACGGGTAATGAATGCAGCTTACGCCGTGTCTGATTAGAGTAGAGAGAGCAAGAATCATGTTAAGTGGCTCGGAAATGTGAAAAATATCATTTTCTCCTCTCTTGGTCTCTCTCCCTCTCTCTCTCTCCCTCTCTCTCTCCCCCTCTCTCTCTCTCTCTCTCTCTCTCTCTCTCTCTCTCTCCCTCTCTCTCCCCCTCTCTCTCTCTCTCTCTCTCTCCCTCACTCTTTCTGTAGTTCTCTTTTCACACAGAATCGTTTTTCTTTACCAAGAATGACTTCCTTCAAAGTCAGTCGTATTTCCATGAATTCTTTCCATCTTTCCGAAGAATATCTTTGATTTAATTCAGAACCCAAACACACTATTTCTCCGTCTGTGAATGTGTCGGCAATAGCATGTGTGAAAAGTGCAAAGCCATGTATTTGTCTATCTGTCTTTTTGAGAGAGAACATAACTGAAATGTTACTTATGTAGCTAACCTTGAGACCAAATAATTATTTGAGTCCCATGTTTGATTTAATCAAATTCAGTGCTAGACTGTTGGCCAATTAATGACCTTCATCGCTAGTCAATGACACACTGTGTGATTTGAACAGCACCACTGGCTCACACACACACACACACACACACACACACACACATACAGAGACACACACTGGGCAGTGACTGGTTAATCAGCTGTGATGGATCAGCCTTAAATAATCTCCTAATAAAATGAAATAGCCTTGTTACATGTATGTGTGTGTGTGTGTGTGTGTGTGTGTGTGTGTGTGTGTGTGTGTGTGTGTGTGAGAGAGAGAGAGAGAGAGAGAAAGAGAGAGTGTGTGTGTGTGAGAGAGAGAGAGAGAGAAAGAGAGAGTGTGTGTGTGTGTGTGAGAGAGAGAGAGAGAGAGAGAAAGAGAGAGTGTGTGTGTGTGTGTGTGAGAGAGAGAGAGAGAAAGAGACAGAGAAAGAGGGAGCGTATGGTTAATTGTGCTGTTTTTCAGGCTGTTTCTCAGTAGCTGCTTTGTAACTCCATGAGCCACGGTGATCTCACCGATAATCTCACCGATAATCTCACCGATCTCTCTGATAATCTCACCGATCTCTCCAATCTCACCGATAATCTCACTGATAATCTCTCCAATCTCACCGATCTCACTGATATCACCGATAATATCACCGATCTCTCCAATCTCACCGATAATCTCACCGATAATCTCACCAATAATCTCACCAATCTCACTAGTCTCACCAGTCAAGTCAAGTCAATATTATTATCCCACAGGGGTGGGGGGAATTAAATTATAGCCAGGTGTTAACACACAACCAACCTCACAACGCACAAGTTAATAAATAACAATGAAGACAGCATTACACAGATAGACATG
>NC_085002.1:2177991-2180491 GCF_963854185.1 Sardina pilchardus | reverse complement strand
GGCCCACCCCACTGGAACGCCATGGCAACATCACACCAGCTCTGAATCCATGAATCCACCGCTGTACCCAAGAACCCAGAGGATGTGTGTGGAACTGAGAGGTGTGGAACTGAGAGGATGTGTGTGTGGAACCCAGAGGATGTGTGGAGCTGAGAGGATGTGTGTGTGGAACCGAGAGGTGTGTGGAACCCAGAGGATGTGTGTGACATGTGTGTGGAGTAGAGGACGGTGTTGTTTCCTGTGACATTGACATCCTCTCTCTGTAATATTGCGCAGTGTGTGTGCGTGTGTGTGTCGAAGGCTGTGAGGTCCTCGGGCCTGATGGATTGATCAGCTGATAAATTGATAAACTAGTAAATGTAATGCAATGTAGTATTCTCTATTCAGCTGTGATCAGCCCTCTCAATATGAGCCCAGGAGGACACCTGTGTGTGTGTGTGTGTGTGTGTGTGTGTGTGTGTGTGTGTGTGTGTGCATGTGTGGTGCATTTACTATTTTACATACTGATTGATCTGCGTCTCGCCTCGTAGTGCTCGGTAAAGGCTGCACACACACACACACACACACACACACACACACAAACACAAGAACACACACACACACACACACAGCTGAGAGGCAGCAGAGAGGCCTTGTGATAGCAGTGCGCGCACAGCGGCTAATAGAATTCCTGTATATTTAAGGATCCTTGCATCCTATTATGAGCAATAAGCTACACACTTTATCCACGACAGCACCTGGCAGCCAACACAACTACGCGCCCAGCAATCTGCCAAGCACACCCTTTCAAAATCAAATTTATTTAGTTAGAGGCAGTTTGAAAGACGCTCGTGTAAGCTATCATGTCACTGTGTGATTAGAGAGCAGACAAGCAAAAATGGAATCCATTTCATATGCAGGCCTCGCTCCAGCGCCTATTGTGTCTCTGTATCAGTAAATTGTAAACCCTGCGATGCCGAATTACAATTCAAACAAGGTTAGTTTTCAAACACCTGATTGAATAAGCTCAACAAAAAATATGGAAAGGAGGCAGAGGAGCGACAGAGGCATGGAGGGAGAGGGGCAACGCTGGCGAGGTGTGTGTGTGTGTGTGTGTGTGTGTGTGTGTGTGTGTGTGTGTGTGGCCTTTGTGTCTGCTGAACAAACCACAACAGTAGGGATGGAGAGACATAGAGAGAGGAGCAAGAGGGAGAGATAGATAGAGGTAGAGAAAGAGACGGAGAGAGAGGAAAAGAAAGAGAAGGAGATGGAGTGAGAATACAAGAGAAGGAGAGAAGAGAGGAGAGGAGAGGAGGGATGGATGAGAAAGTGAGAAAGAGAAGGAGAGAAGAGATGAGAGGAGAGATGGATGAGAAAGTGAGAGGAGAGGAGGAGAGGAGAGATGGATGAGAAAGTGAGAAGAGAGGAGGAGAGGAGAGATGGATGAGAAAGTGAGAAAGAGAAGAGAGGTGAGGAGAGATGGATGAGAAAGTGAGAAAGAGAAGGAGAGGAGAGAGGAGAGATGGATGAGAAAGTGAGAAGAGAGGAGGAGAGGAGAGATGGATGAGAGAGTGAGAAGAGAGGAGAGGAGAGGAGGGATGGATGAGAAAGAGAGAAAGAGAAGGAGAGGAGAGAGGAGAGGAGAGATGGATGAGAAAGTGAGAAGAGAGGAGGAGAGGAGAGATGGATGAGAGAGTGAGAAGAGAGGAGAGAAGAGGAGGGATGGATGAGAAAGAGAGAAAGAGAAATGAACGAGGGGAGATGCTGTGGGGAGGCTCTCCTGGCTGTGCTGCTGAGAGGACAGAACACAAGAGGAGCAGGAGGAGCAGGAAGAAGAGCAAGAAGAGGAGGTGCAGGAGGAGGAGCAGGAGGAGGAGGAGGAGGAAGAGCAGGAGGAGGAGCAGGAGGAGGAGGAGGAAGAGCAGGAGGAGGAGCAGGAGGAAGAGGAGGAGCAGGAGGAGGAGCAGGAGGAAGAGGAGGAGCAGGAGGAGGAGCAGGAGGAGGAGCAGGAGCAAGAAGAGGAGGTGCAAGAGGAGGTGCAGGAGGAAGAGGAGCAAGAGGAGCAAGAAGAGGAGTTGCAAGAGGAAGAGGAGGAGCAGGAGGAAGAGGAGGAGCAGGAGGAAGAGGAGGTGCAGGAGGAGGAGCAGGAGGAAGAGGAGGAGCAGGAGGAGGAGCAGGAGCACGAGGAGGTGCAGGAAGAGGAGCAGGAGCGCGAGGAGGTGCAGGGAAAGAAAGTAATAGTAGCACTTGCGTTGGGAGGTGGAGGAAGGAGGTGGGGCAGCAAGAGAAGGCCGTTCATCTCAATGCAGCTCCTGCAGCACAATAATTATTCTCACTCCAAATCAAGAAAATAAATTAGACGGGGCGTCCAAAAATAGCCCCGCCGAGCCCCTGCACTCAGCATGGAGACCCCGTGGGGCTTCACAGGGACATAACGCTCCCTCATTATGTGCTCTCAGTGTGGGTGTGTGTGTGTGTGTGTGTGTGTGTGTGTGTGTGTGTGTGAGAGAGAGAGAGAGAG
>NC_085002.1:2167991-2175491 GCF_963854185.1 Sardina pilchardus | reverse complement strand
ACACACACACACACACACACACACACACCACCTTCAGAAGACTTGTCATCCTGGAGGACCCTCTTCACATTTCATGCATACACACACACACACACGTGCATGCGCAACACACACACACACACACACACACACACACACACACACACATTCTCTCTCTCTCGCTCTCTCTCTCCACTCTTTATTGTATAATTGACCTTGTCTGAATGGTGTAGATTGATGCTGAATATTCTGAAAATAAATGTGTACTAGTTGAGGACTTGATGGGTTTTTGTCTTTGGAGTCTCATCAGAAACTACTGTAATTCTGATTCTCCTGCATGATTCTGATTCTAATTGTGATTCTCCTGCATGATCCTGATTCTAATTCTCCTGCATGATTCTGATTCTGGTTCTCCTGCATGATTCTGATTCTGATTCTGATTCTTTTGCATGATTCTGATTCTGATTCTGATTCTCCTGCATGATTATGATTCTGATTCTCCTGTATGATTCTGATTCTGATTGTGATTCTCCTGCATGATTCTGATTCTGGTTCTCCTGAATGATTCTGATTCTGATTGTGATTCTCCTGCATGATTCTGATTGTGATTCTCCTGCATGATTCTGATTCTGATTCTCTTGCATGATTCTGATTCTGATTCTGATTCTGGCCAAACCTGCAGTCATCTGGCCTGATAAGCAGCGGCTCTTCATCTGAGCACGTGCTGCTCTCCTCCCCCTCCCCTCCGCACCGCCCAGCCAAACCACACAGCACTGCAGAATGGGACATAATGCTCTGATATCCTATAGATTTATAGATTACATAAATAACAGAGTAATTATTCATTCATAATTATTAAGAAATAATACAGAACAAATATAATATGCATGCACATTTACTATGCATTCCAATCAATAGGAATATTACAAAATACAAACCATTAATAATATGCTAGCAATTTTAGAAATGTTTTTTTTTTATACTTAATCATTTTTATATAAAAAAAATATGTGTGAATATGTGTTAAGTGAATTAGTAAAATTGGCCCTGATGTGGCTGATCTGGCCTTGATGTGGCTCTGATCTGGCCCTGATGTGGCCCTGATGTAGCCCTGATGTGGCCCTGATGTGGCCCTGATGTGGCCCTGTTCTGGCTGTTATCCAGTATAGATTATTGCGAGGGCCAAATCTAGTGTAGATGCGTCCAGTATTTGGGATCATGTCACTGTTATTCCAGGGCTGCTATCCGTCCCGCAAGCCTTCACTTTATTCCCATGTAGAACTAATTTGATGGAAAAGACGGGAATCAGTAATGGCCCTAACAGGAACACGAGGAGGAGGAGGAGGAGGAGGAAGAGGAGGAGGAGGAGGAGGAGGAGGAGGAAGAGGAGAAGTTGGGGAGTGGAGTCAAGACGAACAAGAGGAGAGAACAACGCTCCGCCCACCTCCTGGGCCGGTCTGGAGCTCGAGACTGGGAATGCTGGGAAGGCTGCGGACGGAGCAGCTGACATTCCTCTGGAATTCCGCCTTCTTTTTCTGTCGTCCAGTGACGAGTGTTCACGAGCGTTCAAAACGCCGTTGGCCTGTTGGATCTGCAAACACAGACCGAGCCAGCAGGACATACACACACACACACACACGCACACACGTGCCAGTCCAGCACTCAGGTGGCGCTGCAGAACCACAATAGCACGATGTGTCCCTGAGCCGTCCCTAGTCCTCTCTGAGGCCCGCCAATCAAATGTCCCGCTCTGAGTGACATATTTTCATAAAGCGCCGTGTGGCAGGCGAGCGGCGAGAGTGACGTCCGGCGGGGTCCCACTGGACCTGTGTGTGTGTGTGTGTGTGTGTGAGAGAGAGAGTGTGTGTGTGTGTCCCACTAGAGGAATGTCCCTGGATTAGCTCCTCTAATGCTGCTCCGACTCAGCGTTTGGGAAAGCACATTATGCTTACTGTGTGTGTGTGTGTTTGTGTGTGTGTGTGTGTGTGTGTGTGTGTGTGTGCGTGTGTGTGTGCGTGTGTGTGTGTGTGTGTGTGTGTGTGTGTGTGTGTGTGCGTGTGTGCGTGTGTGGACTCAGCGTTTGGGAAAACACATTACGCTTACTGTGTGTGTGTGTGTGTGTGTGTGTGTGTGTGTGTGTGTGTGTGTGTGTGTGTGTGTGTGTGTGCGTGTGTGTGCGTGTGTGGACTCAGCGTTTGGGAAAACACATTACACTTACTGTGTGTGTGTGTGTGTGTGTGTGTGTGTGTGTGTGTGTGTGTGTGTGTGGACTCAGCGTTTGGGAAAACACATTGCGCTAACTGACGCTGAAGGTCAGGGGTTATTTGCTTTGGAACACACGTTCCGGTGATTTCCTTCTGATTGGGACAGAACGTGGACGCAGGCCTCTCCGGTTCCAACCTCAGTCACTCACACAGACTCCGGGTCTCCAGAGGAACACGCTGTTGAGTGCTCGTGGGTCCGTCTGTCGGGCAGCTCTGGCCTGCGACTTCTCCTCATGGAAACTCGGAACATGTGACAGCGCGTCATTCCAGAATTTATCCCCAAGAAAAAAAAACAATTTGGAAACTCAGTAAAGCAAAGAACCAAACCGCATCCTGGAACCTTAGAGATTCTAGAGTTCCGCACGCTGTCCAGACAGAGGCTGTAGAGGGACATGTGACTACTCATTCCTCGTCCTGATTGGACAGCAGCTCTGCGTAGGAGGCTGTTTCCACACGGCATTATTATGGGATCTCTAGTCTAGACGCGCTGTCTGGACAAACAACACGGCTGACTTTGGAAACACACACAGCTGACTTTATCACTGGGATACAGTGAACCTGCCCGGCCTCTGTGTCCTGATCACAGTGAACCTGCCCGGCCTCTGTGTCCTGATCACAGTGAACCTGCCCGGCCTCTGTGTCCTGATCACAGTGAACGTGCCCGGCCTCTGTGTCCTGATCACAGTGAACCTGCCCGGCCTCTGTGTTCTGAATTATGCGTTAAGGGCCTTATCTTATCAAGAGAGAGCATCCATATACGAATTACTTGCTCATGTACAGAGTAAATCAACTCTGTGTTATGGATTCTGGGCAGCACAACACAGCTGAACTGAGTGTGAGGAGCGAGAGGAGCTTGTCTCTTGTGATGTACAGTAAGTGTGAGGAGCGAGGAGCTTGTCTCTTGTGATGTACAGTAAGTGTGAGGAGCGAGGAGCTTGTCTCTTGTGATGTACATGTACAGGAAGAGAGCGGCCCTCTGCCCTGGTCTCCCACAACGGGACGGCACTTCAGCATTCGCATCGCGGCCCTCTATCGGCTGTTACCAGATCGGGTAGCGCTTCTGTAGTGCGATGGAGTGATACATTACAAACTACAGATTTGACTTGCTTCAGTGTCGCAATACATCATACTTTCATTATCTCATGCAACATGCTCTACCTTGTCTGTGGACATCTTTATTTGCTGAGTCAACAAATGGAGTTTATAAGACAGAGGAAAAGTGCTGTAGTGTTGCTTTAAGCAAAATACACACACACTTTTGGAGTGTTTATGAGAAAACAAACAAACCAGGACCATTTCAATAGCTCAACATAACTGAAACAACAGTTTGTTTCAACACAAAATGGAAGTTCACTTCTGTCAAATTGACACAGTCAAAAGTATTGTCACCCTTCACAAAAGTGTCTTTTGCACTAATAAAAACACACTTTTCATTGTTAAAATCCAGTGCTAGGGTTATGGGTAATCAGATGGGTACTGTAGGTGTCAGCTGTCAGCTGTGGTAGCATTGCTGAGAAATATCAGTCCATTTCTAAAGGACAATAGACTCCATTTCTCGGGTTTCCATATTTTAATGACCCTACTGTACCTTCCCTTTATATGCAGCATCTGAATGACCCTACTGTACCTTCCCCTGCAAAGCAGGCCTTGAGTCTCACCTACTGTAGCTATTGATCACCTAGCTATTGATCACCTAGCTATTGATCACCTAGCTATTGATCACCTAGCTATTGATCACCTAGCTATTGTCATGCATCCGTTTAGACGGGGTGCGTTTTTCTGTGTATGCCTCACTCTTCCTCATCCAAACACACTGCTGTTCTGTAAGCATGAACAAAACAGAATACTGAACCCAAAACATTTAAATGAGTGACAATAGGTTTGCTAGTTAATTCTATGGAGAAACAGAACAAAACTAGAACTTTGTGGGCCTTCTGACCAGTGGCTATGTCTGGAGGATGAGGAGTACAGAACTGAACAGTGCACCAGTGGTTATGCTGGAGGATGAAGAGTAGAGAACTGAACGGTGCACCAGTGGTTATGCTGGAGGATGAAGAGTATAATATAGAACACCCTGAACGGGGCACCAGTGGTTATGCTGGAGGATGAAGAGTATAATATAGAACACCCTGAACGGGGCACCAGTGGTTATGCTGGAGGATGAAGAGTATAATATAGAACACCCTGAACGGGGCACCAGTGGTTATGCTGGAGGATGAAGAGTATAATATAGAACACCCTGAACGGGGCACCAGTGGTTATGCTGGAGGATGAAGAGTATAATATAGAACACCCTGAACGGGGCACCAGTGGTTATGCTGGAGGATGAAGAGTATAATATAGAACACCCTGAACGGGGCACCAGTGGTTATGCTGGAGGATGAAGAGTATAATATAGAACACCCTGAACGGTGCACCAGTGGTTATGCTGGAGGATGAAGAGTATAATATAGAACACCCTGAACGGGGCACCAGTGGTTATGCTGGAGGATGAAGAGTATAATATAGAACACCCTGAACGGGGCACCAGTGGTTATGCTGGAGGATGAAGAGTAGAGAACTGAACGGTGCACCAGTGGTTATGCTGGAGGATGAAGAGTATAGAACACCCTGTCTGGAGGATGAGGAGTATAGAACACTCTGAACGGGGTACCATGTTTAAAGTGAAGTACGGGCATGGCCTTGTCTCTGGCACTTCAAATCAGTAAAATGTGAAGGAGGAATTGATTTATTTAAATATTCGGAAATCCGAGGTAAAAACATCATGCCCTCCATAGAAATCCACTGAACTGTAAGGTCAGTGAGTTGGGAGTCTATTGTCCTATCCACGTTTGACTACCCATAACCTTAGCACTGTGTGTGTGTGTGTGTGTGTGTGTGTGTGTGGGCACTTGAAGAGGCGACCATGGTGTTCACAATGGGCAGCCTCCACGGGGCCAGATGCATGCTGGGAAGAGAGACATGGGAGCTGCGTCGTGTCCTGCAGGCATGATTGGCCCTCGCGCATCTCGGAGCCTTCCTTCCTTCCGGGCCCTTCCGTGGATGTGTGTGACGCTCCTTCCGGGCCCTTCCGTGGATGTGTGTGTGTGTCTCTGGGAAGGCTCAGTCGCCTGGATAAAGAGCGTGTTGAGGAGAGGCGTGAATATTAATTAGCAGATCAGTTTTATGTGCGTATTGTCTCTCCCTCCCCCGGCCTGCCCGTCTCCATGGAGGAGCTTGACATTTGCATGTAAATAAATCTGGAGTTTGGCATTCTCATTTAGGGGTGTAAATCACGAGAAAATACCTCTCCTATAATGACCTATCACAGCTCATAAACACTAACACACACACACACACACACACACACACACACACACACACACACACTGCAACCAACAACACTTCCACAAATCTAACCCCGGTACAGGACGTGACAAGCCTCTTTAACGATCATGAAATGTCTCTCTCATACTGGGATGAACTATGGCTGCCTTTGTCACTTGTCCAGTGTGTGTCATTGGTATACTTGTGCATGGAGCTGTGTGTGTGTGTGTGTGTGTGTGTGTGTGTGTGTGTGTGTGTGTGTGTGTGTGTGTGTGTGTGTGTGCGTGTGTCCTGTAACAAAGTTAACTCCAACTGCTTAATGTCCCCATGCTCACAGTAGAAGGCCTCTCTCTCTCTCTCTCTCTCTCTCTCTCTCTCTCTCTCTCTCTCTCTCTCTCTACCTCTCTCTCTCTACCTGATCTTATAAGGACAATGGCACCTCTAATATACCTGATACACAAGGACAATAGCACCCCTAATATACCTGGTACACAATAGCACAATGTTGGCACCAGAGCCTCTCTATCAGGCACCCAGTAAACGGAACCTTTCCCACCCAGTAGACGGAACCTTTCCCACCCAGTAGACGGAACCTTTCCCACCCAGTAGACGGAACGCCCCCCCCACCCCCAGCAGTGTTCTCTGCAGGTCTGTGAGGACCGGTGCTTGGCCCTCCCCAAGGTCCTAATGCTCAACTGTCACAGTGAGACTCTGGAGAACCACCCCGGCACCAAACACCCAGCCAAAGCCCCCTGAGTGTGTGTGTGTGTGTGTGTGTGTGTGTGTGTGTGTGTGTGTGTGTGTGTGTGTGAGTGTGTGTGAGTGTGTGTGTGTGAGTGTGTGTGAGTGTGTGTGTACATGCGTGGGGATGTAATGTTCTACAAAATCTGCAAAATGCCAAGGTACATCACTGAGGACACATGGCAGCTAATTAGGCATTGTGCTGAGCGCTAGCGATTAATTAGCCCCTTAAGCAGCCTTTGTCAAAGGCAGTAAACAAAGCGGGGGAAGTTAATTACTGACGCACCAGATCAAAGACGGACTTTTGGTCCTCACACTCAGATCTGCACCTGTGGGACACTCATCCTCCGCCACTCGAGCCACACACACACACACACACACACACACACACACTTTTCCTTTCATCGCTTCGCTTCATCAACAAGAGCAGGACAGGCAGTGTGTTTGTCTGTGTGTGTGTGTGTGTGCATGTATGGAGACTGTATACACATGGGTGTACTGTAGGAATGTGTGTGTGTGTGCGTCTTCTGGGTATTAAAATTTGAAGTCCTACAAGGAGATTTCCGAATTGTTTTGATTTTGTTTTTGATTTCTTGCATATTTATCCCCAAGTGTACGAAAATAAGATAATCAATCCTCTCGGGGAAACACAACAATACGAAACGAATGGGGTAAACTGGAGCAGCCCATGCCAAGGCAACAAGACGCTGGCGTTCCGAGGGCATTCCCGAAGCCGCTCCTGATACGGCACGGCAGCAATAGTTTTAATTCCAATAAGAGAAATCCAAGGTCACACAGTGAACTTCCTTCCCATCAAACGATCACAAAGAGGACTGGAGCGAGTGCATAATATCCTCACAGCTATTTTTGGCCCCAAATTAAAATATATGACATGTTGAAATGACTGCACTGTGCAAGAGGGGTATTCAAACTAGACACTAATGATGCTTATTAATGGCGAGAATGAAGTCTTGACAGGTCGTGTGTCATTTCCCTGCAATGCTCCACTGGCATAATGGCCAATGTAAGTGGCTGTAATTATATATATTATACCCTGTCTTATGGTATTTTGGCAGGGCTTTGAAGGAGTCGGGCAGTTAGGATGGAAATCAAAGCGGTTCTGTTGAAAGAACAGGAAAGGTACTGGGATTGGTTGAATAATGGTTGCCAATTCCCCCTGACCAAAAAAGATCCGCGCTTCCGTGAGACA
>NC_085002.1:2152991-2157991 GCF_963854185.1 Sardina pilchardus | reverse complement strand
AGAGAGAGAGAGAGAGAGAGCGCGCGAGAGAGAGAGGGGGGGAGAGAAAGAGAGAGAGAGAGAGAAAGCACGAGAGACAAAGAGACAGAGAGATAGAGAGAGACTTACGGTCATGCCAATAAAGCTCTATGAATCGAATTGAATTGAATTGAGAGAGAGAGAGAGATCGAGAGAGAGAGAGAGAGAGAGAGAGAGAGAGAGAGAGATAGAGAGAGCGAGAGAGAGAGAGAGAGAGAGAGAGAGAGGGAGAGCAAAATGTCAAAGGAGGAGAGGAAGAGTCCTGCTCCCTGCGTCCCCTGGCACCTCCTCTCTCCCTGGGGGTTGGGCGTCGGCCGTGCCACACTGGGCAGGACTGGGCACGGCAGGGGGGGGCAGGGGGGGGGGGGTGGTCGGAGGATGGAAGGGAGGGGGGGGGGGGTGAGGGCAGGGGGGGTCGGAGGAGATGGGGAGGAAGAGCTGGAGGATGGGCTGGTCCTTTGGGCCTGGGGAGCCAGTCTGACTCGTCTCATAGACGGCAGGGATTATACGGTGGCAGCGTGGATTATTTCATCTGCTCCCTGAGTGGCGCTGAAATGAGCGCAGCGCTCAGGGAGAGAGAGGAAGAGGAAAAGAGAGAGGGAGGAAGAGAGAGGAAGAGGAAGAGGAAGAGGAAGAGAGAGGAAGACACAGGGGCCGCGTTAATCCCCCGCTCACAGAGCCAGGACGAAGAGAGAGAGAAGAACAGAAGAGAAGGAGAGACAAGAAAAGAGAATGAATATGAAATATAATCTCACTATCTATAATCTGTAATCCACAGAGAGAACGCACTTGTGTTAGGTGCCCAGCTGTAATAGTGTTAGTAAAGCAGCTGTCAGTTTCAAAGACGTTTTCATTGGTGCTTTCATTATTGCTTGTTTCTAATCCACGACAGCTTTTTCAGTTTTTGGTTAAAATGAATAGAGAATTCTCTGGATAATTTCAAACTATTTGTCGTCAGACTGTGTTGATAACGTAAATACCGAACCTCCTCAATAAAGGGCCTGCTCTGTCCACTGCTCTGCCCACTCCTCCTCCTCCTAAATAACGGGCCTGAACGCTGCTGTGCTCCTCGTCAGCGGGGGACAGAAGAGACTGTGACCTGCGGGGTGTTTTATAAGCCACGGTTGCGTTACGGAATGGCAGGGTTGCGTTACGGAATGGCAGGGTTGCGTTACGGAACGGCCGTCCGTCTGCAGAGCCACGGGGAGGGACGAGGACCGGCGCTCATCCTCGAGACGGACACTCTTTTCTATTCTTAACTCGGCCAATCTTAACCTCTGGGGTCAAGCGCCAATTGAATAAATCACGTCTCTCTACCCCCCCCCCCCTCCCACACACACACACACACACACACACCCTCCTCTCTCCATCATTCCAGTTAAATTCTCTTTCTCTCCACTGGATCAGCCTTCATCTCTTTGGTGCCTGCCATTTTTGTTGCTATTAAATTTTTACTTTTTTTTTTATTTTACCATCTAATTTTTTGAATATTTTTCCATTTTATTTAGATCAAATTGTACATTAATTTTACAATGTAAATTGTCATTTGTATTAGTAAAAATATGCTACAAGTTATGACCAAATATAACAAATTTAATATGATGATTTCAGAATACATTTTAAAAATGTGTTTTATTTCAGCTCCTAGTACTGTGCTGCTCACTGAGCCAGTTCTCACAGGGGACTTTCATTACGGTGAGCTGAGAGGAGGAGAAAGTGCTAGTTAGACCCTGACACCTGGAAAAAGGCCCTCATCGATTTTACAATGGAAAGCAAACTTCTAGAATCTCACACAATGTTCCAGAAGCGTCTGTGAAATTCCACTGGTGTGCCAGGGTAAGAATGTGTTTGATAGTGTTCGGTCACCTGTCATTCTGAGAGCCTGAGGGCCGGCGTGTGTGTGTGTGTGTGGGTGTGTGTGTGTGTGTGTCCTTTGGCTGTGTGAAGGTTAGCAGTGGACCACTGCCTCCCCCTGTTGGCTCTGAAGGGGAAGACCAAGTCTAGTGGTCAACCATGCACTGCTACACACACTGTTTGTTGTGTGATGATATTGAATTAATTTCGATTTTTGATTTTGATTCATTTGAACTCAAGGAATCATTGAGAGCTTAGCCGTCATTTACAATAATGTGGAGTAGTGGGATGTACAAGGGAAAAAAACAGGTAATAAGCAGAACAAAAAGAAATAGACAATAAAAAGATAAGAACACAGTATACAACAATATAACGATAACAGTCATAATAACGACAATACAAACACATTGATAAAATCATCAATTAAAACTGAGACAGGTATATGAGCATACCAAATACTTTTTTAGCTTTAAGGGTTTTAAAATAGCCAAAAGAAACCAGGGAATAAAATCAAAAGGTGTATTACAGCGCAGTTTTACCCAGCGCAGTTTTACCCAGTGCAGTTTTACCCAGCACAGTTTTACAGAGCACAGTTTTACCCAGCACAGTTTTACCCAGCGCAGTACGGGCTTGGGGGACTTTCCGTATCAGCCTGCTGTTCCGAGTCTGGTGTGGGCTGGACTGCCAGTAGTAATGATGATGAGAGGTAAGCAGGACATTCACCAGTAAGGGCTTTGAAAATAAACAGCAACATATGCAGATCACGACACCCTAGTTTTTCTTATAGAGTGCAATGGTGAGTACTACACAGTACATATCTCCTGTGATAACCCTAAGGGCTGAGAGATAGATAGCATCCAGGGTCTTAAGGGTAGTGGTAGACGTTAATTGTTCATTTATTAACAAGATGTTTTACATGACCTTTAAAAGTGAGCTTGTCGTCTAGCCAGATTCCAAGATATTTATTCTCCCAAACCCTCTCTCTAATGGGGTAGACCCATTAGAGTGGAAATATGAATGTTGAGCGGGAAACAGCAATATGTAAGATTGTATCATCCACATATTATTTATTACTTATCTTATTTGTTTATTTAAAAGGGACAATGCCCATCAATTGACATTCTTTGATTACACTCAAAATGTAAATGTGCCAGAGTTAGCATTAGCAAAAAAGCTAATTGTCATCTGTAGTCCCTTTGCAGGTGTTCATGGCAGATAAATAGCAGAGGATTTTATTGATGTGAAGTGTAAACAGGACTGGACCAAGGTCGAGAGAGAGAGACATGGTGCTATGCTTGGGCCTGAAACCAGACTGGTTTGGGCTCAGAGTAGGTGGTCGGCCTACTGAGAAATGATTTAAGTTGGCAGTTAACCAATGACTAGAATTTTGGAGAGACAAGACAGTTTGGAAATTGATTGTAGACACGTTATTTATAAGTGCCTATGTAGACTTGCACACATTCAAATTGTATAAATGTAGAGATTCACTCAAAAATCCTAGTCTCAGCTACAACCATATGTTGGACATACATACACACACACACACACACACACACACACACACACACACACACACACACACACACACACACGTACACACACACGTACACGCACACGACACTGTGTGCACATGTTGGAATGTAGTTGCTTCATTGCACTGTGCAGTAGTTTATTTGGCTTGGAGGCACTTTCAGTCTGTATCAAATCCATGGAGATCTCTGGCATTTGGACACATACACTTATATACACTAATGCACAGCACATACACACACACATGCACACACGCACACACACACACACACACACACACACACACACACACACACACACACATCAACGCACAGCACACACAGAGACTTGCAGACACGCACACACACACACACACACACATGAGTTCAGCTGTGCTCTGGGTGCTGGTTTCAAAATGTAATCATCCTTCTTCCGGAGAAGCTTACTGTGACACAGAGGCCAGTGTGTGTGTGTGTCTGTGTGTGTGTGTGTGTGTAATACCTCAAGGTCAACCTCTGGTTTTCTCTGACCTTCAGGCTAATCCTTAATGACGGCTGAGTTGCACCCTAAAAATCTCTGCACCCCACTTTTCACTCAACCCCCCCCCCCCACACACACACACCACCACGTCCACCACCTCCATCTCCTCCCGTTCGTGTGTGTGGAGGGGGTTTGATCGTCCCGTTTATAGGTGTGAACGGGCCTCATCTTCCATCAGTGTCTCCCTGTGTTGCTTAATGAGGCTCTCAACACACACAGCAGCAGCACAGCACTCCTCACCCAGGGGCCAGGCCACGACCAGGCAGTGACCACTGACCACGGGGACCATGGAGAGAGAGAGGGAGGGAGGGAGCGAGGGAGGGAGGGAGAGAGGGAGAGGGAGAGGGAGAGATAAATATGGGGGTAGGGGTAGTGAGAGGAGAGAAGAGATAGAGAGAGAGAGGGAGGGAGAGAGGGAGAGAGAGGGAGGAGAGAGAGAGAGGGAGGGAGGGAGGGAGAGAGGGAGAGAGAGAGAGGGAGAGAGGAAGAGAGAGAGAGGGAGAGATAAATATGGGGGTAGGGGTAGTGAGAGGAGAGAAGAGAGAGGGAGAGAGAGGGAGGGAGAGAGAGAGGGAGAGAGAGGGAGGAGAGAGAGAGAGAGGAAGAGAGAGAGAGGGAGGGATAAATATGGGGGTAGGGGTAGTGAGAGGAAAGATGAGATAGAGAGAGGAGTGGCTCTATGTAACCTTCTCATCCTTCTGTCTCTCTCCCACTCCAAATTGAAGTGACTTTCTCTCTCTCCCTCTTTCTCCCTCTCTCTCTTTCTCTCTTCTTCCTCTCTCTGTCCCTCTTTCTCTCTCTGGCTGATCCGTGTCTGGAGATGCTAATGTCTGAGAAATTATTCAGCTCCTCCTGCCGTCTCCTGTCATTTGGGCCGTTTCTGCAGCGCAGTCCAAGTGTGTGTGTGTGTGTGTGTGTGTGTGTAGTCCAAGTTAAGGTATTAAATATGTAGAGGGAAGTCAGTGCAGGTGGGACGAGTCTGTCATGGAACAGAAGTGACCTTTCTGAAGAGGAGCCATTTATGAGGCGCTGACATGATCCCAGTCCTGTCCATCCCCCAGCTTTAATATTCCCTTCAG
>NC_085002.1:2120491-2122991 GCF_963854185.1 Sardina pilchardus | reverse complement strand
GTGTGTGTGTGTGTGTGTCAAACAGATCTTTTACACTTCAATCACAGAAATACTTTACTGTGTGTGTGTGTGTGTGTGTGTGTCAAACAGATCTTTTACACTTCAATCACAGAAATACTTTACTGTGTGTGTGTGTGTGTGTGTGTGTCAAACAGATCTTTTACACTTCAATCACAGAAATACTTTACTGTGTGTGTGTGTGTGTGTGTGTGTGTGTGTGTCAAACAGATCTTTTACACTTCAATCACAGAAATACTTTACTGTGTGTGTGTGTGTGTGTGTGTGTGTGTGTCAAACAGATCTTTTACACTTCAATCACAGAAATACTTTACTGTGTGTGTGTGTGTGTGTGTGTGTGTGTCAAACAGATCTTTTACACTTCAATCACAGAAATACTTTACTGTGTGTGTGTCAAACAGATCTTTTACACTTCAATCACAGAAATACTTTACTGTGTGTGTGTGTGTCAAACAGATCTTTTACACTTTAATCACAGAAATACTTTACTGTGTGTGTGTGTCAAACAGATCTTTTAAACTTCAATCACAGAAATACTTCACTGTGTGTGTGTCAGAGAGATCTTTTACACTTTAATCACAGAAATACTTCACTGTGTGTGTCAAATAGATCTTTTCCAGAAATGTATGTCTGTTCTACTGATCGTGTGCAGAAATGTGAGGATGTTTGTGTGTGTGTGTGTGTGTGTGTGTCTTCCCGATTGAGACGCAGTGAGATCTGAAATTACAGAAGTCTAGTCTGAACCTTTGCTTGGCAGCCTGCCACCAGGTGTGTGTGCGTGTGTGTGTGTGTGTCTGTGTCTGTGTGCGTGCGTGTGTTTGTGTGTGTGTATCCAGGTTCAGGTATCAGAGATGATCTGATTTAGTTTGCCTCTGACCTTACTGGCACTCCAGGCTTCTGAGAACCTCAGTGTGTGTGTGTGTGTGTGTGTGTGTGTGTGTGTGTGTGCCACAACCTCCTGTTACGAGAGACCCACCCTACGGGCACGGGCATATCAGGACACCTACACACACCAGGGCACAGCGCCACCTACAGGCATATCAGGACACCTACACACACCAGGGCACAGCGCCACCTACAGGCACATCAGCACACCTACACAACAGCGCCACCCACAGGCACATCAGCACACCTACACAACAGCGCCACCTACAGGCACATCAGCACACCTGCACACCTGCACAACAGCGCCATCTACAGGCATATCAGCACACCTACACAACAGCGCCATCTACAGGCATATCAGCACACCTACACAACAGCGCCACCTACAGGCACATCAGCACACCTGCACAACAGCGCCACCTACAGGCATATCAGCACACCTACACAACAGCGCCACCTACAGGCATATCAGCACACCTACACAACAGCGCCACCTACAGGCACATCAGCACACCTACACACACCAGGGCAAAGCGCCACCTACAGGCACATCAGCACACCTACACACACCAGGGCACAGCGCCACCTACAGGCACATCAGCACACCTACACAACAGCGCCACCTACAGGCACATCAGCACACCTACACACACCAGGGCAAAGCGCCACCTACAGGCACATCAGCACACCTGCACCCATCTTCACACTGATCTAGAGTGAACTTTAACACAGGGAACCATCTTCACATGGATCTAGAGTGAACTTTAACACAGGGAACCATCTTTATGTAACCTGCGTTTTGTGGAACCACCGCGGTTCAGCCCTGCACACGCCCGGACTCGAACCCGCGAAACAGCAGCACCTCGGATCGGGAGTCGAGCGCGCTAACAATCCAGCTAAAAGCCCAGGCTACTATACTAGCCTTCATGCCAGCAGCACACACACACACACACTACAATTAAAAGCCCAAGCTACTATACTAGCCTTCATGCCAGCAGCGCTCTTGAGGCACCGGGGAGTGAAGTTTACTAACGTTTGACAAGCACAGCTAACTAGCTGGCATCCGTTACATTAACACGGATCTAGTGTGAATTACAACACAGAACCATCTTCACACGGATCTAGTGTGAACTATAACACAGAGAACCATCTTCACACGGATCTAGTGTGAACTTTAACACAGAGAACCATATTTCAATGATCTAATGTGAACTATAACACAGAGAACCATCTTCACACGGATCTAGTGTGAACTATAACACAGAGAACCATCTTCACACGGATCTAATGCGAACTATAACACAGAGAACCATCTTCACACGGATCTAATGCGAACTATAACACAGAGAACCATCTTCACACGGATCTAATGCGAACTATAACACAGAGAACCATCTTCACACGGATCTAATGCGAACTAAAACACAGAGAACCATCTTCACACGGATCTAATGCGAACTATAACACAGAGAACCATCTTCACACGGATCTAATGCGAACTATAACACAGAGAACCATCTTCACACGGATCTAATGCGAACTAAAACACAGAGAACCATCTTCACACGGATCTAATGCGAACTATAACACAGAAAAC
>NC_085002.1:2112991-2115491 GCF_963854185.1 Sardina pilchardus | reverse complement strand
CACACTCACACATACTTACACTTACTTACGCTGGGGTACACACACACACACAGTGTGTAGAAGACCCTGTTCCATATAACACAGATAGTGGTGTTGGGGTACACACACACACACACGGCGTGTAGAAGTCACTGTTCCATATAACACAGATAGCTGTGCTGGGGTATACACACACACACACACACACACACAAAGTTTTTCAGGCGGCATAGCACTGTGCAGCAGTAAATCGCCGGTGGATTACAAAGTTGATGAGTTGAATTTATGGACTATCTCGGACATAACACCTTTCCTGTACACGTGCAGCCTATTTGCTGTAATGTAGCATATGATATTGACACATTTGATGGCTTAGAATAGCCATATGAGATGATTATACTTTCTCTTTGGCAAACGCAACATTTATGAATTATATATTTTAAATTATTTTCAGAGGGCAAATTTCAGTGTCGTATGGTTTTGTAATGAATGTATTTATAGTATGATGCGTTCTCTCTGCGAAAATAAAGTCTGTTGCGCTTAAATCGCTCTAGTTTCCCCGCCTTCCTTGATGACAGTCTCTAGCTGTCAAAATTAACAAGGTTCAGCTGGACGTCACTGTGGCTCGAGATCACTAATGATCTGTTTTGGACATATAATGCACCTTCATGTCATAAATTCTAGGGGTGAGGCCATTAAAACGAGAATATATAGGGGCGTGATATTTAAATTACGCTTGTTTCCAGCCGCCACATTTATCAACACACGTTTATTCTTACGCTGGAATTGGAGTGATACGAAAGTTTGATGAATCACACGTGAGCCCCGTTGTAAGATGATTTCTGCGCTCAGATATACGCTGGTTTCTACGCTCGGTTGATAAATGAGGGCCAGCGTGTGTATATAACACAGATAGCTGTGCTGGGGTACACACACACACACACACACACACACACACACACACACACACACACACACACACACACACACACACACACACACACACACACACAGTGTGTGTATAACACAGATAGCTGTGCTGGGGTACACACACACACACACACACACACACACACACACACACACACATAGTGTGTGTATAACACAGATGGCTGTGCTGGGGTACACACACACACACACACACACACACACACATAGTGTGTATATAACACAGATAGCTGTGCTGGGGTACACACACACACACACACACACACACACACACACACACACACACACACATAGTGTGTGTATAACACAGATAGCTGTGCTGGGGTACACACACACACACACACACACACACACACAGATAGCTGTGCTGGGGTACACACACACACACACACACACACACACACACACACACACACATAGCGTGTGTATAACACAGATAGCTGTGCTGGGGTACACACACACACACACACACACACACACACACACACACACACACACACATAGTGTGTGTATAACACAGATAGCTGTGCTGGGGTACACACACACACACACACACACACACACAGATAGCTGTGCTGGGGTGTCCCCTCCTCAGGTAGCAGGGAGTTCACAGTAGCATGAAGCAGAAGCAGAAGCACATGAGCTCACCAGGGAGTTCCCTTTTCACCCTGTGTGTGTGTGTGTGTGTGTGTGTGTGTGTGTGTGTGTGTGTGTGTGTGTGTGTGTGTGTGTGTGATAGAGAGAGAGGTGTACAGGTGCTGAACTCCAGATAGCAGGACCCGATCTGGACCTGATGTAGACCTGATGTGGACCTGATGTGGACCTGATCTGGATCTGATGTAGACCTGATGTGGACCTGATCTGAACCTGATGTGGACCTGATGTAGACCTGATGTGGACCTGATGTAGACCTGATGTGGACCAGATCTGAACCTGATGTGGACCTGATGTAGACCTGATGTGGACCTGATCTGGACCTGATGTGGATCTGATGTGGACCTGATGTAGACCTGATGTGGATCTGATGTAGACCTGATGTGGACCTGATGTGGACCTGATGTAGACCTGATCTGAACCTGATGTGGACCTGATGTGGACCTGATCTGGACCTGATCTGGACCTGATGTAGACCTGATGTAGACCTGATGTGGACCTGATCTGGACCTGATGTGGATCTGATGTGGACCTGATGTAGACCTGATGTAGACCTGATGTGGACCTGATGTGGACCTGATGTGGG
This sequence comes from Sardina pilchardus, assembly GCF_963854185.1. Taxonomy (NCBI): domain Eukaryota; kingdom Metazoa; phylum Chordata; class Actinopteri; order Clupeiformes; family Clupeidae; genus Sardina; species Sardina pilchardus. Next base: position 2,113,324 of record NC_085002.1, on the reverse strand, counting down.
CCTGATGTGGACCTGATGTGGACCCTCATGTAAAGTGGTCTGGGAGACTTTGAGCCAGACGGGGGCAACAGCACCACACTCTCAAAACACACCGCACACACACTTCACTCAAACATACAACAAACTCCTCATGGCAACTATGCAAATGCGCACACACACACACACACACACACAAACACACACGTACACATATCCACACACAGCAGAAATACTACCCACACACACACACACACACACACACACACACACAGAGTAGATCTGTGCGGGCTGCACTGAGCTCTGGTGAAAAGGCGTATTGTACGAGGAGGTACAATAAGCAGAGGCGCTCCTATT
>NC_085002.1:2100491-2102991 GCF_963854185.1 Sardina pilchardus | reverse complement strand
AGCCCCTGCTCACAGACCTTCACACACACTCCTCCACACACACTCCAGTCCTGCCTCAACCTCCACACACACTCCAGCCCTGCCCCAACCTCCACACACACTCCAGTCCTGCCCCAACCTCCACACACACTCCAGCCCTGCCTCAACCTCCACACACACTCCACACACACTCCAACCTCCACACACACTCCAGTCCTGCCTCAACCTCCACACACACTCCAGTCCTGCCCCAACCTCCACACACACTCCAGCCCTGCCTCAACCTCCACACACACTCCAGTCCTGCCCCAACCTCCACACACACTCCAGTCCTGCCCCAACCTCCACACACACTCCAGTCCTGCCCCAACCTCCACACACACTCCAGTCCTGCCCCAACCTCCACACACACTCCAGCCCTGCCTCAACCTCCACACACACTCCAGTCCTGCCCCAACCTCCACACACACTCCAGCCCTGCCTCAACCTCCACACACACTCCACACACACTCCAACCTCCACACACACTCCAGTCCTGCCTCAACCTCCACACACACTCCAACCTCCACACACACTCCAGTCCTGCCTCAACCTCCACACACACTCCAGCCCTGCCTCAACCTCCACACACACTCCACACACACTCCAACCTCCACACACACTCCAGTCCTGCCTCAACCTCCACACACACTCCAACCTCCACACACACTCCAGTCCTGCCTCAACCTCCACACACACTCCAGTCCTGCCTCAACCTCCACACACACTCCAACCTCCACACACACTCCAACCTCCACACACACTCCAGTCCTGCCTCAACCTCCACACACACTCCAGTCCTGCCTCAACCTCCACACACACTCCAACCTCCACACACACTCCAACCTCCACAACCACTCGTCCTGCCATCCCAGCATAACTCTCCCCTACACACCTGAGTACCTGTACCTGTTAAAGTGTCCAGTGTCCAATTCAGTAGATAGCCCTCTTTCAGCACCATCTACAGTGAATAAACACCCTCAGGGTCTTTAAACACTTACAGTAAATAACCAAACCATCTACAGTAAATAACCCCCTTAGGGTCTTTAAACACTTACAGTAAATAACCCCCTCAGGGTCTTTAAAACACTTACAGTAAATAACCCCCTCAGGGTCTTTAAACACTTACAGTAAATAATCCCCTCAGGGTCTTTAAACACTTACAGTAAATAACCCCCTCAGGGTCTTTGAAGACGTAGAGCAGATAACCCTCCACCAGCATGGAGCTACTGATTGTCCACACTAGCACATGGACAGATGGACGGCTGTGGACACCAGCGAGAGTAGGGTAGAGAGTAGAGTAGAGTAGAGTAGAGTAGAGTAGAGAGTAGAGTAGAGTAGAGAGTAGAGTAGAGTAGAGTAGAGTAGAGTAGTGTAGAGTAGAGTAGAGTAGAGAGTAGAGTAGAGTAGAGTAGAGTAGAGAGTAGAGTAGAGTAGAGTAGAGTAGAGTAGAGTAGTGAGTAGAGTAGAGTAGAGTAGAGTAGAGGGTTGAGTAGAGTAGAGTAGAGTAGAGTAGAGTAGAGTAGAGTAGAGAGTAGAGAGTAGAGTAGAGTACAGTAGAGTAGAGTAGAGTAGAGAGTAGAGTAGAGTAGAGTAGAGTAGAGTAGAGTAGAGTAGAGTAGAGTAGAGTAGAGAGTAGAGTAGAGTAGAGAGTAGAGTAGAGTAGAGTAGAGAGTAGAGTAGAGAGTAGAGAGTAGAGTAGAGTAGAGTAGAGTAGAGTAGAGGGTTGAGTAGAGTAGAGTAGAGTAGAGTAGAGTAGAGTAGAGTAGAGTAGAGTAGAGTAGAGTAGAGTAGAGTAGAGAGTAGAGTAGAGTAGAGTAGAGTAGAGTAGAGAGTAGAGAGTAGAGTAGAGTAGAGTAGAGTAGAGTACGGAGTAGAGTAGAGTAGAGTAGAGTAGAGTAGAGTAGAGTAGTAGAGAGTAGAGAGTAGAGAGTAGAGTAGAGTAGAGTAGAGTAGAGTAGAGAGTAGAGTAGAGAGTAGAGTAGAGAGTAGTTTATTATTTATTTATTACACTTTCTAGTCTTCCTGGAGTCCGTTAACGTGCATTCAGTACTCTCATAGTGAAATGCATTCACAAAAAAATCTTAAAGTGTAGACTGACACACACACACACACACACACCCGCACGCACACAGACACAGACACACACACACAGGCATGTCTCCAGCCCCTCTCATAATGCCATCTCCTCAGACGCAGACCCTAGCAGACCCTTGTGTGCTTGCAAACATGCAACCCACAACACCAGCCTCACTGTCATTAGACATATTTTAGATCTTTGTTCCAGTAGTCGGAACTCTGCATTACGACTGAACATTCAAAAAGAGCATATTCATTTGCAGGTACCAATCTACAGGCACATGCATTAAAGTGCCATGACTACATAGGGCCCCATCTTAGTGCTACATACTGTAGGGCCCCATCTAGAGCAGCATGGCCTTAGTGCTACATATGTAGGGCCCCATCTAGAGCAGCATGGCCT
>NC_085002.1:2074282-2081782 GCF_963854185.1 Sardina pilchardus | reverse complement strand
TCTTCAAGCCTGAGCTTTTGCAGAGGTATGTCAATCCTTTAAATGCAGGCGATGATATTGTTGAGGAAGATACTCAGGGAGCACTGAGTGATCTTACAGATGAAGAAATTGGAGAATTGCCTGACTTAATTGAGAAAAATCTTGCCCACCTGCTGCTGAAATTGGAATGTATATTCAATGTGCCGCAAAGATGTATTACTGAGTTGGTGGAAGAATTGCACTTTGTTTCTTCATCAGCTTCAGCACCTGTTTTAAAAGAGATTTTGCAGTCATGCATAAAGAAGCATAATTGTGAGGTAAGTGATTTGATCATCTCAGAGATGGTGACAGACCTATGTGAGTGCAACCCAATTACATTAGCTTTAAGGAGTAATGGTCCTTTTTCCACATCCCACAAAAGAAGAGTATATTTCAAGGAGCATTTCTCCATGGTGGAGCCCATTGAGTATATGCATAGTGTCAGGGAGAAGAGAAGTTTCCAATATATACCCATTTTGAAGTCATTACTTGAGATTTTGAAGATGAAAGACATCCAGGATTGGCTCACACATAATTGTGAAACAGATGGGAGATCTGATGCTCAATACAAATCATTTCGAGATGGCACACATTTTAAAAACAATAAATTGTTATCAGAAAATCATCCAGCCATTTCTCTAATTCTGTATGTGGATGACTTTGAGATATGTAATCCACTCGGCACGTCAAGAAAAAAACACAAAGTTACTGCTGTGTATTGGGTTCTAGCTAATGTGCCACCTTTGCTTAGGTCCTCTCTGACATCAATCTACCTAGCCATTCTCTGCAAGGCTGAGGATTTGAAAAAGTTTGGCTATAGTGCAGTGTTAGAACCACTGCTAAAAGATCTTGCCAGCCTAGAAGAGGAAGGACTTTACATTCCTTCTTTAGGAATACATGTGAAAGGTACTGTGTACTGTGTTGTTGCAGATAACCTTGGTGCCCATTCCATCGGCGGATTTGTGGAGAGCTTCTCAAGTTCGCATGTCTGCAGGTTCTGTCTTGGAGAAAAACCCCAGTTCCAAGTAAGTGAAGTCAGAACAGGAGCATTTTGTCCTAGGACCATACAAGAGCATAAAGTGCATATTCAGACAGCACAGGGGAATGCAAATCAGTCTCATTGTTGTGGAGTAAAGAGACCATGTCCACTGACTGAAAAACTGCAACATTTTGATGTCTTATGTGGCTACCCACCTGATTTGCTCCATGATCTCTTTGAAGGTATTGTACCTTTAGAGTTAGGACTATGTCTAAATGCCTTCATCAAAGAGAAATACTTTACACTCAATGAACTAAATCAATTGATTAAAGAGTTCCCATACAGATGGGCAGATAAAACAGATGCACCACAACCAGTTCCGTTGAGCTTTGCTGCAAGAAAAAGTGTTGGTGGGAATGCCCACGAAAATTGGGCTTTGCTTCGCCTCCTTCCTCTGATAGTTGGAGAAAGAATACCAGAGAATGATCCAAAATGGCTGGTCCTACTTAACCTAAAGGACATAGTTGAACTTGTTGTTTCCTCTGTTCATACAGACTCGACTCTTTGTTTCCTTGACAGCAAGATTTCTGAGCATCGGCACAGATTCCTGGCAGCTTTCCCACAGCAAACACTAATTCCGAAGCATCACTTTCTAGAGCATTATCCACAGCTGATAAAGGCTTTTGGTCCACTTGTGTCTTTGTGGACTATGCGCTTCGAGGCTAAACATAGCTTTTTTAAGCGTGTGGTCAGGCATACCCACAGCTTCAGAAATATTCTGTTATCTCTTGCAGTGAAGCATCAGTTAATGCTTGCATACCATCTACATGGCAGTGAAATTGTACAATCATCTCTACAGGTAACAAAGCTGTCAACGGTGAATTTGAGTGTGCTGAGGGAGGATCTTAAGAAAGCACTGGAAACAAAACTACCTGGTGAGTCATTTGTCCAGTTGGCAAACACAGCGTGTTACAGTGGCACCAGTTACTCCACTGGAATGATCTTGGCATATGGTTCAACAGGTGGTCTGCCAGATTTTGCAGAGTTGATTCAGATAGTTGTCATAAAAGGGCAAGTCAGCTTCATTGTGAAATGTTTTAAATCATGGTACATTGAACATCTTAGAAGCTATGAGCTTGAAAACACAAGAAGTGTTAAAGTCATTGAGCCAAGTGAATTGTCTGACATCTTCCCAATGGCAGCATACACGGTTGCAGGAAAGAGCATGGTGACCCTGAAGCGTTACATTCATTTTCCATAGCGGGTGAATTAGTCATTACACCTTGACATGTATTTGACATTAGCCACAAAACCTCATAAAATGTGTTATAGACTTCTACTGATCCTCTTTATGCATATGCTTGTTAGTTTAACAAAACAAATGAAGCTAACACTGAAGACTTGGTGTGTAGTTTGTTAATATAAGAATATCAAAGTGTTGTGTGAAAGCCAGTTTCTTTCTGGATCAGTGTTTATGTTGTTGTTTTGATATTCCGTGTTTAGAGGATGTGACTGGATGCATTCTGTTGTTAACTCTAGTTGAAGTGATGTTATTTCTCTTACAGATGCCCCAATGTCTCAATTAGCCAGACTCCGCATCATTCTTCAGGACCATGATATTCGCAAACTGGACTTGCCTCATGGAATTCCTGGGACTGTGACTGACCTTGAATTAATTGTGAGAGAGACATTTGAGCTTAGTGGGAACTTTACTTTGCATCATAAGGATGCCAGTTTTGGAGATGAATATTTTTCTCTTACCTCAACAACTGAACTCAAGGACAAGGACACAATAAAGGTGATTCATGTTGTTGAACCTTCCACGTATACTTTGACACTTACTGAGCTGGACAGCACCTTTGACAATGAGACCTCCATCAATACCCCTGACCCTCCTTCAGTGTCCCCCATCAGTTCTCCCAGCAGTCACTCTCCTGGATCGGCCGACACAGTAATCCTCTCATCACCTGAACATGTGACTCAGCGTTCTCAGCGTTGGCCTACTGAGTTTCCGATACCTCGTTTTGCCTATGAGACAGAACTTGTCTTGGCATCAAGAAATGAAGCTTTCAAAAAGGATGGAATCCATCTGGAATTCACCTCAATCCTCCCAGACATCCTTGCGAAAGTGGCTGAATCTGTCTTTCAATATGTGGCCTACCCAACAACTGCACAGTTGTCTGATGTTGCCATAGCACTGGTTCAAAAGCATCCTTCCCTGAAAGAGCCGGGATCATATAATGGATGCTATGGATGGCTACAAAGACTAAGATATAAAGCGGGAAACTATAGATCCAAACTGAGAGGGCTAGGATGCCCCGAAGTTGATGTAAACTCTATAGGAAAGAAGCGAGCACAGGACAGAGCAGCTGCGAAAAACATTAAAAAGCCGAGAAGGGCCGAGGTGAACTACTTACCGCCTCACCCGCAAGGAGAAACTGAGGCAAGCTTGGAGAATGAGAGACTGGAGCTGTTTCATGAAGTACAGAAGAGGGACAACCATCAGGCCATCAACGAAAAGATGGCGAAGACTTTCTCCATTCGCAGGCAAGAAATTGTCAGCATGGCACCTGCAGTCAGTGACTTGATAGGCCGATGGCCTGCTCTTTTTGATGCAGCTCAGGTAAGTATTTTTTTTTCATAAAATGGTTTGCAGTATCTGCTATAATGGAGTCATTTTTCTAACATTGTTCCTTTTCATTTGTACCTTTCGTTTACACAGATAAATGAAGAATTCAGAAGGATCGCTACGATTAACCTGGAGCCAACATTCATGGCAAAACTGGACCAGTACACCCCAAAAATTATGTCTTTGGTGTCCTCAAAAGGAGGGGCTGCGAAAATTAAGATACAGCGCATTCAGAACATGTTGCTCGAGGTATGAATAAACACAACAGTTCATTTCAAGTAGAAAAACAACTTCTCATGGGTCATGTTAAATTTCGGTATTTTACACTTTAAGCCCGTTTTCTGTATTGCCTAGCATGAAAACGAGTGTTCGACACCGAAATCTCGACGATTAAGCCTGTTTGTGGAATTTGTCAGCTTTAGAATGGAGCTCCGTATGGCTTTAACATGGCTCGCTTTGTGCATGGTCTATTCTGTCCTTAAAACACCCCTAAATGTTAGTTTTTAAAAATGTGCAGCTCACTGGGTGGTTACTGGTCTTCAACGATCTTCTATACCAAGTTTCGCAGTGAAATTCAATTTCTGTTGTGTTATATTAGATACACAAGCTGTATTGATAGAAGCTGTATTTTGCTGCAAAACTTGCTATAGAATGAATGCGAGCTGCCCATTTTTAAAAACGAACGTTTAGGGGTGTTTTAAGGACAGAATAGACCATGCACAAAGCGAGCCATGTCAAAGCCATACGGAGCTCCATTTTAAAGCTGCCAAATTCCACAAACAGGCTCAATCGTCGAGATTTCGGTGTCAAACACTCGTTTTCATGCTAGGCAATACAGAAAACAGGCTTAAAGTGTAAAATGCCAATATATTCCTTTAAGGTTAGTTGACCATGTATTAGACATCATCCCAGGCTATGGATGGTGTTACAGTGATGGTCAAAAGTAATAGATAGATACTTATTGATCCCCAAGGAGAAATTCAAGTGTTGGCAGCCATCCAAAAGTTGACTAAAAAGAGGAATATGAAATCATCTTTTGGAAATTTATCTTAAAGGAACACTTCACTGTTTTTTTTCTATTAAACTACAGTACATTATTCCCTTAATTAGTTGATACATACCCATGCTTAGATTGATTAAAAGAGGAACATAAAATAGTCTTTTGGAAATTGATCTGAATGCCTTAAAGGAACACTGTTAAACTACATTATTCCCTAAATTAAGACAAGCCGATGCATACCTCTCACATTTCAATGCGTGCACTCACTGGCTCTGGTGCACAGTACTACTTTGATGGCACTTAGCTAGCCCAGTTCATTCATAAGGATCCAAACAGATGAATTTAGAAACTACCAAACATCTCCATGTTTTCCTTATTAAAATACAGTTATGCGAGTAGGCACACGACCAAGTATGGTGAGACTCGGTGCAGCAATATCATCGCTCTTGCCCTTTCAGTCTCACTTCGGAGTGAGGATATTACTGCGCCGAGTCTAAGTACTTACAAGTGTTATTCCGCCACACAACATAGTTATCCCTCTTACCCACTTAGAAATGCACCACATTTTGTCTCACCATACTTGGCCATGTGACTACTCGCGTAACTGTATTCTGATAGGGAAAACATGGAGATGTTTGGTCGTTTCTAAATTCATCTCTGTTTGGATCCTAATGAATGAACTGGGCTAGCCAAGTGCTATCAAAGTATCGCTGCGGACCAGAGCCAGTGAGCGCACGCATTAAAACGTGAGAGGTATGTATCAGCTCGTCTCAATTAAGGGAATAACATAGTTTAATAGTGTTCCTTTAAGGCATTCAGATCAATTTCCAAAAGACTATTTTATGTTCCTCTTTTAGTCAATCTAATTGTTAAAAGCCTGTCTTCATTTCAATTCATTTCCTCACAGGATAATTCTGTGGACACAAGGAGAGAGGTCGCTATTCGTTGCCTTATCGTGTGTCTGAGAGAAAAGGAGGAAGACCTCTTCAAAGAGTACCAGGTATGTAAAATGTACACTAATATTTAAAAACACTGTACTTTTTTTACTCTGATATTAAATATGATTACTTAAAACGCGTACATTGCTTCTGATCTACTTAGATTGGTGAGGATATTACCAATGAACTGATGAAGATAGCCATAGCGAGAGGTGCCACTCCATCTAATCCAACAACTGCTAAGATCGTGATTGAGGGAAATGAAGTCCTTGAGGGCCTAGATGTAGCCAGGGCCTGTGCCTTGCTGATGGGGTTGATCTACGCACTTAATCTCAGCTATCCAAAGTTGTTGAAGCACACTTTTGAATTATTTCAGAAGGTATTCCTCGAGCTGGATGGGCTGAAAGCTAGCCCAAGGGTAATGTCAGTAAAAAATAAGTTGCTGTACTAAAGATGTGAAGGATTAAGCTAGAATCAAGTCACCAGTGTTACACTTTGAGTTACTCAAAGTGTAACACTGGTATGACCAGTTTTGTTGCTCAAACATTAAATTGCATGTGAAGAGTGACTTCTGTATGAGAAACAAAACTCATCATACCAGTGTTACATTTTCTGAGGAACTCAATGACTTAATACAAATAAGAATTGGACTTAAACATTAAATTGCATGTGAAAAGTGCCTTCTGTATGAGCAACAAAACTCATCATACCAGTGTTACATTTTCTGAGGAACTCAATGACTTAATACAAATAAGAATTGGACTTAAACATTAAATTGCATGTGAAGAGTGACTTCTGTATAAGTCCAATTCTTATTTGTATTAAGTCATTGAGGTCCTCAGAAAATGTAACACTGGTATGATGAGTTTTGTTGCTCATACAGAAGTCACACTTCACATGCAATTTAATGTTTAAGTCCAATTCTGATTTGTATTATGATACTATTATTTTTTTGAGAAAGGCAAGAAGATGCTGTTATTTTACTATAAAGAGCAATGTTGTGCAAAAGTTATGTTTTTTCCTTCTTAGTACTGACTTAAGACTGTTCTTGCCAAAGATGTTTTGCCACTTTATTGACAATTAATATTGAAATTGACAAGGGTAATGTCTCTAAACAACTGCTGACTATTTTACTAGCAATGTTGTGAAAGTGACATGTTTTTGCTTCTTAGTACTGACTTAAGACTGTTCTTGCTAAAGATGTTTTGGCACTTTATTGATAATGAATATTGAAATTGACAAGGGTAATGTCTCTAAAGTGCCAAAACATCTTTGGCAAGAACAGTCTTAAGTCAGTACTAAGAAGAAAAAAACATAACTTTTGCACAACGTTGCTCTTTATAGTAAAATAACAGCACCTTCTTGCCTTTCTCAAAAAAATAATAGTATCATAATACAAATCAGAATTGGACTTAAACATTAAATTGCATGTCAAGAGTGAGTTCTGTATGAGCAACAAAACTCATCATACCAGTGTTACATTTTCTGAGGAACTCAATGACTTAATACAAATAAGAATTGGACTCAGACATTAAATTGCATGTCAAGAGTGACTTCTGTATCATACCAGTGTTACATTTGGAACTCAATGACTTAATACAAATAAGAATTGGACTTATACAGAAGTCACTCTTCACATGCAATTTATTGTATTGTATTATGATACTATTATTTTTTTTAGAAAGGCAAGAAGGTGCTGTTATTTTACTATAAAGTAGCAATGTTGTGCAAAAGTTATGTTTTTTTCTTCTTAGTACTGACTTAAGGCTGTTCTTGCCAGATGTTTTGGCACTTTAGAGACATTATCCTTGTCAATTTCAATATTAATTATCAATAAACAACTGCTGACTATTTTACTAGCAATGTTGTGAAAAAGTTACATGTTTTTGCTTCTTAGTACTGACGAAGACTGTTTTTGCCATATCTTGGCACTGTC
>NC_085002.1:2060289-2064082 GCF_963854185.1 Sardina pilchardus | reverse complement strand
GAGAGAGAGAGAGAGGTAAAGAGCAGGAGAGTGAGAGGGTGAGGGCACGATGATGGGATGCTTTGGGAAGTTAGTCAGTGGTATGCAGTGGCGGTGGCAGCAACAGTGACCATGTTTAGCTGTGAGGGTTGAACAGGGTGAGGCCGAGGAGTAAACACTTCCCAAACACAACGCCTACTCATAAAGACTACATTTCCCAAGCACAACGCCTACTCATAAAGACTACATTTCCCATACACAACACCAACACATAAACTACACCTCCAAAACAACGCCTGCTCATAATGAACTACATTTCTCATGCACAACGTCTACTCATAAAGACTACATTTCCCAAACACAACACCAACACATAAACTACAACTCCCAAAAACAACGCCTTCTCACTCACATAAATGCACCTCCTAAACACAATACCTACTCAGAAACTACACCTACCCCAAACAATAGGGCTCGGGATCGTGACGTGAAAACTTTGCGGGCAGCCATATTGGCAGCCTCACTCCTTAGTTTACGATGGATTACTATGGAATTACTCCCGCCTATTAGTGTGTTCTTGTTACTTAGTTTTTGCCTTCTTGGTCATATGTTGCTGTGTAGTGGGGTGTAACAGCGCAACCCACGATCGCAAGAGGAAAAGAATCGCTAATACTATCAATTTTCTGCTTCTTGTCTCCTGCATCTGAATGAATGGATTAGTACATTCGGTGCGCTACCAACATGGCGGCAATATTCCTAGAACGCAACACGTGTGCCCGAGCCCTATTCTTACTCATAAACTACACCTCCCATACACAACACCTACTCAAACACTACGCTTCCCATAAACAACACCTACTCCACACCAATCCAGCCCAATAGTTGTTCAAATCTTAAGAATATCTGCTGTCTTTTCCTAGTCCTTACAACCAAAAGTGCCTGTTCATACTCATTATTCAAACATCCTGACAGACAGGCCACACTTTTCGGACACATTTTGATCTCAACGGTTGCCATCTTGGCTGCGTTTTTGTGTGATAATCGTGGTTGAAGAATCTGGACCAACAGTGGTGAAAAACACACCTTACATATGTACGAGCAGGTTATAACTTTTAACAGTTAAACTGAACTGTACAGAGGTACAGAGTAGGACTATACCGCTGTCAAATAGAGGACACAAGCAACATTATGTTATGTTAGGAAGTGCAGAGAGTTGGGACGACACTATCCGACTACTATACATAGGCACATTACGCACATAGCAGTGTAATGGAATGACGGTGGTGTGCTGCTCAGAACAGAGCTAAGTATCCAAGCATCCCCCTTCACTCACACTCACACACACACTCACACTAAAGCCCCCCCCCCCCCCTTAGTATTTCTTATTAACTGTGGATAAAAAGTAGCAGAAGCAGTAGTAGTAGCAGTGTAATGTAATGTAATGACGGTGGTGTGCTGCTATTAACTGTGGATAAAAAGTAATGATAAAGCACATGGATTTGTTTACAAGCTAGCGAAACGGGTAGCATAAGTTCAGCAGAACAATGTGGATGTTACGAGGTAAGGTAAGAAACAAGTTTAAAACTGGTTAAGCTTCCTGTTTCTCACTTCTGTTACCGGGACGGTAAGTCCCAATGTTGCAAGGTTGGTTTTCGGCCTGGGGACGCTAGGGGAAGCCAGGGGGAAAGTCACCATTTTCACCGGAACTGATCATTTAATCATCCAAATGATTTCTAAACAGGTCTATTAAGTTGAAATAGTTGCCGAGTTCCCCTTTAACAATCGCATGGGCCACCACTGATTCCCAAACTCGCCGCGGCGAGCCGGTGCCACTTTGGATAGCGGATAGCGACGTGTGCTAAAGCCCAGGCAGCTTACCCATGTGGTCTGCTGCGGCTAGCGGATAGCGACGTGTGCTAAAGCCCAGGCAGCTTACCCATGTGGTCTGCTGCGGCTAGCGGATAGCGACGTGTGCTAAAGCCCAGGCAGCTTACCCATGTGGTCTGCTGCGGCTAGCGGATAGCGACGTGTGCTAAAGCGCAGGCAGCTTACCCATGTGGTCTGCTGCGGCTAGCGGATAGCGACGTGTGCTAAAGCGCAGGCAGCTTACCCATGTGGTCTGCTGCGGCTAGCGGATAGCGACGTGTGCTAAAGCCCAAGCAGCTTATCCATGAGGTCTGCTGCGGCTAGCGGATAGCGACGTGTGCTAAAGCGCAGGCAGCTTACCCATGTGGTCTGCTGCGGCTGCCTGGGCCAGCTGCTGGCGTCTAACGGGCCTGTAAATCATGCTCATTATCTGACTGGAGTATCTGGGGTGTGGGAGATGTGAGCGATGCTGCTGAGGGGGATTATGGTGATTGTTCAGGCTTAAGATAAGATATCAGCACTGAGCGCCAACACTAAGCCTCATGCTCACTACAGAGGACGCATCCTCCCCTCCTCTCTCTCCAGCACACTACAGAGGATGCATCCTCCCCTCCTCTCTCTCCAGCACACTACAGAGGACGCATCCTCCCCTCCTCTCTCTCCAGCACACTACAGAGGATGCATCCTCCCCTCCTCTCTCTCCAGCACACTACAGAGGATGCATCCTCCCCTCCTCTCTCTCCAGCACACTACAGAGGATGCATCCTCCCCTCCTCTCTCTCCAGCACACTACAGAGGATGCATCCTCCCCTCCTCTCTCTCCAGCACACTACAGATCCTGTTTTGGGGGAGCACCAGCAGAAAGAGGAAGGGTGCTCACTGCTCAGGCCAGGAGGGGAAGGAGCCGCATGGTGCTGCCACTTCTCCTAAAGGCCACCAAAACCTGACGGAGCACAGTCACACCACCCTGGAGTTACCACGGCAACACCCTGACGGAGCACAGTCACACCACCCTGGAGTTACCACGGCAACACCCTGACGGAGCACAGTCACACCACCCTGGAGTTACCGCGCCAACACCCTGGAGTTACCACGCCAACACCCTGACGGAGCACAGTCACACCACCCTGGAGTTACCATGCCAACACCCAGCCAGAGCCTAGCACAGCTGCTTCCTGAGGGCTACACCAGAGAGAGAGGGAGAGAGAGAGAGAGAGAGAGAGAGAGAGAGAGAGAGAGAGAGAGAGAGAGAGAGAGAGAGAGAGAGAGAGAGAGAGAGAGAGAGAGGGGAACTGTGGTGGAAAGAGGCTGAGGAAAGTAGGTGGAAGTGAAGCTTTGAGCAGGGAGTTAACCAATGGGTGGCCTCCAATCAGGAGGGGGTGGAGCTGTACACCGGCAGGAGACAGTGAGGGGGGGGGGGCACTTCAGCTGTGTTTACATTCTGACTCCCACAAACAGCTAGATGGTCAGAGAAAAAAAAAAACACATCTGTCTGATTGGGCCCGATGAGGCATATTTCCACACGCGCACACACACACACACACACACACACACACATGCACACACACATACACACACACACACACACACACATACTCGAATGATCATCACTGAAATCATTATCATCATAAAGAAGACAGCTGAGAATGATCAAAGGACAGTCAAACATGGCATGTGATAACGGTCACTGCTGTCCAAAAGGCCCTAGCGCCCTAGCAACCTAGCACTCTAGCAACAGAGCCTCCAATCGTGACGTACGGGACGCCATCACAGGAGCAGGAAATGATGCGGGCCATCCCTGTATACAGCAGCACTGACAGGGTCGTCCAGAACTCTCCGGAAGGTGGACCTGGGTCAAAGGTCAGGGCAGACCAACGTCACTGAGAAGAGAGGGTTCAAAATGGCCGCCTATTATTTACCAGTGGTTCTATCAGAACAAAGCCTGGGC
>NC_085002.1:2032789-2055289 GCF_963854185.1 Sardina pilchardus | reverse complement strand
AGGCAGACACGTAAACGTGATTTTTATAAAAGGCGAGACACAAAGTTCCAATTGTTGCCAAAAGTGAATCCAGCGTTCACACTAAACGGGCCCGACTTATTTGGACACAGAGGCAGAAGGCTAGTGGGCTGTATCACTTACCCGCTGAAGGTCAGAAAGAACAAAGTTGAGCACAGGATCTGGAAAATGCGCGACTATGACAGTGGATTGTGTAGCCCGTACTGTCACTGGCGATGTAATCAGTCCGCGAACATTTACTTTAATAGCCTACCGTTAAGCGAAGCGATTGCTTTTGAGACTTCTCCGTAAACTCAACTTCGTCACTCCCCCTCGCACACACCAGTAACTATTTGTTTTCTTTCGGCTCGCAGTGATGTTACAGTGTTGCCTGCACCCCGGTCACCTGTATGCACTTGTGACAGCTCCAGCCACCAATGACAGCTCAGACGGTGCATCATGGGTACTGTAGTACTTTTTGAACACCGGCGCGTCCCCCGCCTGGACTCGTGCAATTCTCTCATAACGCAAAACCCAAATAACGCATATGTTAACAATATTACACATATCATACATAATTTCAGAATAGTGTACATCGCCGGGAAATGACCAAAGGGCTACGATGATTAATCCAATGAGGACATTGGTCGGTGTATGAAATGAGTGTTCAGTTTTTCGACCATTTTAATAAGGCTGGTCAACTTCAGGATTGCTCCACATGTGACCAAGACCGAGTTCAGGGTGTCACTGAAACCACATAGCGCCGGTGCTCAGATGATCACTGAAGAACTACAGTAGCCTACGATCACGGGAGATGTCTGGGAGTTCTTCTGGAATCTCCAACACACGAGGATAGTGACTCATAACGAAACCGTAACATGCCCGTAACATTCGTGCTCAAGTGACCGTTTCTCATCACTAACTCATCTACTTTACAGTTACTGTTGTCACTTTTAAGACGACTTATATTTTGATGCGCCTTTTCGACTCTATAGGTACACGTGCAGTTCTTGCGCAAATGGGTAATTACATGACCTTACCACAGGAGGGCAGTGTTTCCATGTAGACATCACTTAACGCTTGGAAAAGGGAACAACAGATTGGTGTCAAAACGAGATGGACAAAAATACCAACACATAGAACACAAATCACACCTGCACAGACCATAGACTTTTATTTTAAACTGAATATGCTGATATTTTCTTTAAATCAAACAACTGAGAAAGACAAGAAAAACTGAGGCAAAGACATGAAGAAAGAGTTTCATTCTGTCTTTATTTCAAATGAGTAATGCCCATTGATGAAACAAACGGAACTCTACATTGCCATGTGTTCTGAAAATGGAATGAACTACCTGGGAACTCTGGTGCTGAATCTATTTATGCAAAGGGAATCAAGGGAACCGATCATCATGAGCGTCCTTCACAATGTAATTAGTAGAAACTACAGGGCATAATTAACACAAGCAAAGCTGCTGTTTGCTTTCTCATGCATCTTCTTCATTCCTCTTTAAGTGCACCAACATGGCTGCTGAACCATCAGCAGTATGGAGCAGCATTCAAGTCATTTTACATAGAAATACAGTCTGGGCAGGCTACAAGCCAAACGTCTGTATTCAAAACAAACAAACAAACAAACACAATCATGTTTGTGTTTGTAACCTCCCGGTCGTGCATCTCCAGAGCAGCCTGACGAGGCATTGATTAAATAACAACAAATCAGTAACTAAAAAAATCTGAATTTTGCCAGCATAATACTTGTGATTTGTTTTGTTTTAGTTATCAAATAATGATAATAATTATTATTATTATATATAAAAAATAGTGGTCAACATCCTTTCCAAAACATATTCAAGGGGATCAGGATCCACCTGAGAGGGACCAGCCGTCCACTGGCCCTAGACTAGGATGGACTGCAAAGGGTTAAGAAGACTAGGATGGACTGCAAAGGGTTAAGAAGGCTAGGATGGACTGCAAAGGGTTAAGAAGGCTAGGATGGACTGCAAAGGGTTAAGAAGGCTAGGATGGACTGCAAAGGGTTAAGAAGACTAGGATGGACTGCAAAGGGTTAAGAAGGCTAGGATGGACTGCAAAGGGTTAAGAAGACTAGGATGGACTGCAAAGGGTTAAGAAGGCGACCATTTGGACACGCATCTCTCACTTCCGGGCGCTCCCCTGCGGAGAAACGTGATGGGCAACCTGCCCTCGCATCTATTCATTTGTTCCCCTACGGAGAGACGTGATGGACAAACTGCGCTTGAGTCGCTGCTTTTTACGTCCCTGTAACACTTAGGAATACTCTCGTTTGAGGCGAAAAAACACGGCCTTATCGTTTCAGTTTTAGTGCCAACGACGTGAGCATGCACACAAAGTTTTCCTAAGTTTGCAGTTTGGTATCAAACCCGGAAAAGTCAGCTCAGAGTAAGTGGGAAACCTCCTTTGCTTTGTTACAATGAAGCCATAAAGGCTCTTCTGATGGGACGTTCACTACCAAACCATGTGCTTGGAAAACCCTCTTCTGTTGAGACGTTCACTACCAAACCATGTGCTTGGAAAACCCTCTTCTGATGGGACGTTCACTACCAAACCATGTGCTTGGAAAACTCTCACCGGCCTCTCGGGGCTCAGAGCTGGACTCTTGCCACAGACAGATCTCCAGGACCAGCTGATGTTTGGACCCAGAGCTCTATCCTACTCGCTAAACAAGTGACACCCAGAACTAATGAAAAACATCTGTATCTATATAAGCGGCTATGCTCCAATTCAGAAGCAAGTAAATATCTAAAGGAGAATTTGAGTGAAACACACTACTGATAGTCCTGCACCAAACACCATCTTAGAGATTCACACGACACAAGACCTAACATGTCTACAGTCTAGGTGAGCCTTCTATAGAGGTCAGTAAGGTCGACATTCACACATGTGAGAGCTGGTTTGGGACTCAGTCCAGGAAGGTTGGACCAGAACCACTGGTCTACAGCGTCTCACCTTAACGGAGACAACGAGAGGATGATCTTCAGCGAATGAGACGCACGTCTACCGGCAAACTTCTTCTACTAGCATTAGCGACAGAGAAACACTCATGCAAAGACATACTGCAGCTAGCATGCACCAGTAGGCCACTGGTCCTGTACTGCCCGGACTGAGTCCATAGCACCACCGACACCAACCCCAGCCCCGGGCCTGGGTCAGGGCAGGTCAGACAGGGGGCCGGCTAGGTGAGGACCAGTGGTCTACTGGTGCACTGTAGCTGCTAGCAACACCAACCCCACTAGTGCTAACTTACACCACCTTACAGCTTAGCTTAGCCTAGCTACTCCACATGCAAGAAAACAGTCCGACACTGAGGGGGTTTTCACTGGACCGAAGCTCTGGTCAAACAGCTAGAGTGCTGCTGTGACTGGCTTTGGAGGGGGGCGGTGTGTGTGTGTGTGTGTGTGTGTTGGGTACCGTCGGGTAGTCAACAGACTAGCAGGTTTGCTGGGTAGAGGTCTACTTGATTTCAGTCAAGTTGTGCCAAAACGAGGGTTTTGAATGTGATACTGGTCTTATTGGGGAACGACTGAGGTCTAAAGAACTAAAAATGCGGCTAGGCTAGGCTAGGGTGGAAGGATGCTAGACTGCAGCTAGGCTGACGTAAAATACGACATCAGCGCTAGTGCAAGTGGACGTTGTTGGGATATTAGAATAAAGAGGGCCAGACAGGTAACGCTGGACAGGTAACGCTGGACAGGTAACGCTGGACAGGTAACGCTGCACAGGTAACGCTGGACAGGTAACGCTGCACAGGTAACGCTGCACAGGTAACGCTAGACAGGTGACGCTGGACAGGTTACGCCGGGTAAAACAGAGTGGAGTCTGAACTAAAACTGCAGAACTAGGGGAAGGACCTCAGGTGAAACTTGGGTGCCAACGTCAAGTCTGTGGTAGAACTGGGGTATCAGGGGCAAGTCTGTGGTAGAACTGGGGTATCAGGGCAAGTCTGTGGTAGAACGGGAGTATCAGGGGCAAGTCTGTGGTAGAACTGGGGTATCAAGGGCAAGTCTGTGGTAGAACTGGGGTATCAGGGCAAGTCTGTGGTAGAACGGGAGTATCAGGGGCAAGTCTGTGGTAGAACTGGGGTATCAAGGGCAAGTCTATGGTAGAACTGGGGTATCAGGGGCAGGTCTGTGGTAGAACGGGGGTATCGGGGGCAGGTCTGAGATGTTGGCGCTATGCTGAGGTGGGGTACTGGGGATGCCACCAGTCCATGAGGCGCACGCTGTGCACGGGGTCTAGCGCCACCTGCAGGCCGTGCTCTGCCCTCCTCTTCTGCCCGCGCACCAGCGGAGAGTCCTGGAACAGCAGCCGCACGCGGTGGTGACGCATGTCCGTGCTCACGTTGATGGCCATCTGGAGAGAGGGGGGGGGGAGAGAGAGAGAGAGAGAGAGAGAGAGAGAGAGAGAGAGAGAGAGAGAGAGAGAGAGAGAGAGAGAGAGAAAGAGAGAGAGAGAGAGACCAGAATCAGATGCTATAGTGATTTATTGTGTGTGGTAGTAAGGTGCAGTGACCAGTAGTGATTTAGTGTGTGTGTGTGTGTGTGTGTGTGTGTGTGTGTGTGTGGTGACTAGTGGTGATTTAGTGTGTGTGTTGACTGACCAGGGAGAGGCTCATGCCCATGACCAGGTGGGGGATGTAGATGAAGTTGAGGGTGTTGACCTGCAGCAGCAGGCAGTCGGAGTCGGGGTTGGTGTGCACCTCCTTGTAGCGCTTGGGAAGTTGCAGGGATCGGTCGGGACCGTTCTTATTCTTAGGGGCCTGACGGGGGGGTGGGAGACAAAGAGAGCAGACGACTTAAGTACAGTATAGAAAAGCCATTTAAATCATACTACCGTATCCATTTACAGCATACTACAGTATAATACAGCCAGCCATTTACATCATACTACCGTACAGTATACTACCATATAGTATAGCCATTTACATCATACTATCGTACAGCATAGCCATTTACATCATACTACCGTACAGCATAGCCATTTACATCATACTACCGTACAGCATAGCCATTTACAGCATACTACGTACAGCATGGCCATTTACAGCATATTACCGTATAGTATAGCCATTTACAGCATACTACGTACAGCATGGCCATTTACAGCATATTACCGTATAGT
Organism: Sardina pilchardus; assembly: GCF_963854185.1. Classification (NCBI taxonomy): domain Eukaryota; kingdom Metazoa; phylum Chordata; class Actinopteri; order Clupeiformes; family Clupeidae; genus Sardina; species Sardina pilchardus. The sequence continues at coordinate 2,050,133 of NC_085002.1, read as the reverse complement.
ATAGCCATTTACAGCATACTACTGTATCCATTTACATCATACTACCGTACAGTACACCATTTACAGCATATTACCGTGTACATTTATAGCGTACAAGAGTATGGTATATCAATTTACAGCATACTACATTATGGTATATTCAATTAATTCTGTTACAGCCACCATTAAATGTATGAAAATGAAGTGCTTACATGCTTCTCAAATTTGAAATTGAACTGCCACAGTTTCTCTGGCCGGGATCCCGCCTGCTCGTTGACCCAGAACATCAGACACTGCAGAGGGGAGGAGGTGGAGGTCGATCAATACTCAATAATCCCACAGATCCCACCAGCATTACGCCATTAGCCTCCTACTTACACCTGATAGGGCTGGAGTGCGTGTGTGCGTGTGTGTGTGTGTGTGTGTTGTGCTGTGCCGTGCCGTGGTTATAGTTTTTTTTGTGCTAGTGGGTGGCTGACTTGCTGCTTGTAGACCAAAACTCCATTTTAATGCAAAGCAAAACAAATAAATCAACAAATGAACGAATAAAACCAGGAAGCTGTTCTGTTCTATTCTGGACACAGAGCGTGTGCGTATCTGAATGAGCCAGGACAGGAGTTATGAATCACCAGATGGACTCGCATCTCATTCATTCAACTTTCTCCTCTTTTTCTTCGGTGCCCGTCTGGACAAGTGGCCAAAGAAGCAGCGCCACATTCCGATGCTCTGGCCAACTGAGCCCATATGGAGCGGAGGCCAGAGACTACACTCTGAGACTACTTCTACTCAAACTAAAGAGTAGAATCGCTAACACTTGACTTGACGGGTGAGTTCATAACACATTCATAGCAATGTAAGTACTCAAGCACTTGTGAAAATGAAAGTCCAACAATCACAAAGCATCCAAATCTTATGACCTGGAACGGTTGGACATTCCCAGTAGCAAAAGATGAGAACTCATCTGCAGAAGTTACATAATAATAATAAAAAAAAATACATTTTTAAGAAACAAAAATGTTTTGCTTAACCATGTTCTGTGTTTTTGGCACTGGAGTAGCCCATTGACTCAGATGTGACGTGATCAGGTAAGAGGTTTGGAACAAAAACAGCAATTCTGCTTTTATTTAGACATGTTGTCGTCGTTCTGTCTTCCACATTCATGAAAATCTTGGTGTGAATGTTGAGTCATGTCTCATGAAACAGTCATGAAGGCTCCATGTGCACTTTATGACCGCTGCTATGAATGTGTCCTGAAGTCACCCGTCAAGTAGGGCTACCGTATACTCCTTACTGGCACTACTTACATTATCCTCACACTCTTTACTGGCACTACTTACAGTATCCTCACACTCTTTACTGACACTACTTACAGTATCCTCACACTCTTTACTGGCACTACTTACAGTATCCTCACACTCTTTACTGGCACTACTTACAGTATCCTCACACTCTTTACTGACACTACTTCCATTATCCTCACACTCTTTACTGACACTACTTACAGTATCCTCACACTCTTTACACTACTTACAGTATCCTCACACTCTTTACTGACACTACTTACAGTATCCTCACACTCTTTACACTACTTACAGTATCCTCACAAGTATCCTCACACTCTTTACTGGCACTACTTACATTATCCTCACACTCTTTACTGGCACTACGTATCCTCACACTCTTTACTGACACTACGTATCCTCACACTCTTTACTGGCACTACTTACAGTATCCTCACACTCTTTACTGACACTACGTATCCTCACACTCTTTACTGGCACTACTTACAGTATCCTCACACTCTTTACTGGCACTACTTACATTATCCTCACACTCTTTACTGACACTCTACTTACAGTATCCTCACACTCTTTACACTACTTACAGTATCCTCACACTCTTTACTGGCACTACTTACAGTATCCTCACACTCTTTACTGGCACTACTTACAGTATCCTCACACTCTTTACTGGCACTACTTACAGTATACTCACACTCTTTACACTACTTACAGTATCCTCACACTCTTTACTGGCACTACTTACAGTATCCTCACACTCTGTACTGGCACTACTTACAGTATCCTCACACTCTTTACTGACACTACGTATCCTCACACTGACCCAGAGACCCACAACATACCACCATGCGACAGACTTCTAGGAATGAATGCACATTCAGAACACACACACACACATCCCCACGGGTAACTGTTATATATAAATAAAGTGTGTCTCCCTCCCCCTCACTAGGAATTAATGCACATTCAGAATACACACACACACACACACACACACACTCTTAACTGTTCTATATAAATAAGTGTGTGTGTGTCCCTCCCGCTCACCTTGGAGTTGACGAGTGTGTTTGGCGTGGCCTCGGGCAGCGGCGGGCTGGCGGAGACGCGGGCGCTGAAGGGCTCGTACAGGAGGAAGAGCGAGCGGATCACACACGCCCGCAGGCACCGCATGCTCGCCAGGGAGTCCGGCTGGAGCCGCACCGGCAGGTCCGCCTCCAAACTGTAGTGCCTGATGGACCAGAACCAGAACCAGAACCGCCATCTCAATAACACACTATATGAGCACATCCTGATGGACCAGAACCGCCATCTCAATAACACTATATGAGCACATCCTGATGGACCAGAACCGCATCTCAATAACACTATATGAGCACATCCTGATGGACCAGAACCGCCATCTCAATAACACACTATATGAGCACATCCTGATGGACCAGAACCGCATCTCAATAACACACTATATGAGCACATCCTGATGGACCAGAACCAGAACCACCATCTCAATAACACTATATGAGCACGTCCTGATGGACCAGAACCGCCATCTCAATAACACACTATATGAGCACATCCTGATGGACCAGAACCACCATCTCAATAACACTATATGAGCACATCCTGATGGACCAGAACCGCCATCTCAATAACACACTATATGAGCACATCCTGATGGACCAGAACCGCCATCTCAATAACACACTATATGAGCACATCCTGATGGACCAGAACCGCCATCTCAATAACACACTATATGAGCACATCCTGATGGACCAGAACCAGAACCGCATCTCAATAACACACTATATGAGCACATCCTGATGGACCAGAACCGCCATCTCAATAACACTATATGAGCACATCCTGATGGACCAGAACCGCCATCTCAATAACACACTATATGAGCACGTCCTGATGGACCAGAACCGCCATCTCAATAACACACTATATGAGCACATCCTGATGGACCAGAACCGCCATCTCAATAACACTATATGAGCACGTCCTGATGGACCAGAACCACCATCTCAATAACACTATATGAGCACATCCTGATGGACCAGAACCAGAACCGCCATCTCAATAACACACTATATGAGCACATCCTGATGGACCAGAACCGCATCTCAATAACACTATATGAGCACATCCTGATGGACCAGAACCGCATCTCAATAACACTATATGAGTGCATCCAAACTGTAGTGCCTGATGGACCAGAACCACCATCTCAATAACACACTATATGAGCACATCCAAACTGTAGTGCCTGATGGACCAGAACCAGAACCGCATCTCAATAACACTATATGAGCACATCCTGATGGACCAGAACCGCCATCTCAATAACACACTATATGAGCACATCCTGATGGACCAGAACCACCATCTCAATAACACACTATATGAGCACATCCTGATGGACCAGAACCAGAACCGCCATCTCAATAACACACTATATGAGCACATCCTGATGGACCAGAACCAGAACCGCATCTCAATAACACTATATGAGCACATCCTGATGGACCAGAACCGCCATCTCAATAACACTATATGAGCACATCCTGATGGACCAGAACCACCATCTCAATAACACACTATATGAGCACATCCTGATGGACCAGAACCGCCATCTCAATAACACTATATGAGCACATCCTGATGGACCAGAACCGCATCTCAATAACACTATATGAGCACATCCTGATGGACCAGAACCGCATCTCAATAACACTATATGAGTGCATCCAAACTGTAGTGCCTGATGGACCAGAACCAGAACCGCATCTCAATAACACTATATGAGCACATCCTGATGGACCAGAACCGCATCTCAATAACACACTACGAGCGTCGAGTGCGTTTACATGGACACTAACAAAAACGATTACTGGCAATGACCGGGTAACTGAAATAATCCGTTTGAGGTGTATACATGTCACGAAGCAATCAGAATATTAACAGAAACCTATATAAACCAATAACGCCAGTTAACCGATAATTAATATGAGTTTATTCCGTTTACATGAGCACTTGAACAACCATATAACTACAAAAAAAAAAAACGATAATAATCAGCTTTTACCGTGCATGTAAACTCATTGGCAGTATTTATCATAAGATAACATTTCAATGGTGATATTTATTGTAAGATAATATTTCAATGGCAGCAATTGTTACTGTTATTGTTACTCCAAGGTCTCCTTTTCCACTGTAAGTCACTTTGAATAAAAATATCAACTAACTGAATAAATGTAAATGTAAGTAAGTGTGTGTGTGTGTGTGTGTGTGCTAAATCTGCCTGAAGGACAAAACTCCACTTGTGAGTGTGTCCATGCGCAGTCTTGGGGACGGTCTCACCTTCGGTACAGTCTGGTCCAGAAGGCTGCAGTGCAGGTGACGGTCCAGGCGTTCTTGCATATGAGGGAAAACTTGCAGACGTCTTCGGGGCGGATGTACGCTGAGAGGACCAGCCATATGTCTATAGGGTACTCGTCTCCGTCCTGACACTCGCTGTTCTCTGCAATGATCAACACACTCCAGTTAGCACACCGCTAGCACACCATATGATCAACACACCTGCATTAGCTTACCTTGAAACGCAAACACATGTGGGGAAACTGAACAGTCCAACCAGTAGAGTATGATAAGCTTATAGCCTGCTACTTTGTTTACAATATTTTGAGGCTTCAACCAGACAGCTGAATTTAAGAAGTGGAGTTGTAATATGAATAGTAGGCTATAATCTGCATAAAGTTTGCTGTTATGAATATCAGCCCCCCCCCCCCCCCAGACATGGGGCGACCACCACACATTGCCTTCTAATCTGTGGGAAACACTGCACCTGAGTTAGCACACCGCTAGCATACCATATGATCCACACACCTGAGTTAGCACACCGCTAGCATACCATATGATCAACACACCTGAGTTAGCACACCGCTAGCACACCATATGATCCACACACCTGAGTTAGCACACCGCTAGCACACCGTATGATCAACACACCTGAGTTAGCACACCGTATGAACAACACACCTGAGTTAGCACACCGCTAGCATACATATTGCAAGACACTGACTTCTGGGGATACACTTAAAAATAAGAAAATGTTGCACGGTCTGGCTTCTTTTTTTGGACAACATTTTGCCCATGAGGCCTTTTTCCGATCCAAAAATATACAAATTTTGAGGCAGAGTGTGCGACGTTGTCTTTTTATTTTGATGTGTGCACATATGAATGAAGCGTGAAGCATTCTTATACAATCCTGATAAATTATGTAGGTGCAGAGTAGTATCAGAACTGGCAGCATCACATGCTTCATTTGTACTGAACTTTCGACAATGCAGGGTTCTGTTTAAAATACACGGTTTTGTTTATTATTGTCATGTGTAGCATTCTGCACATGACCCCCCCCCGTAGCAGCTTGTGTGTTGTGATAGTGGCCGTCCTGGGCACCTCAGTGTCTCATGCTCTTGCGTCATGTTCTGAGAACTTCCGACAATGCAATGCAAACAGACTGCATAGTAGTTAGCATGCTTAAAGGTGCGCTATTAGATCTTGCATGGTTTTTAGAGCAATTTCATTTTTGTCTCAAATCATAGCCATCTCCCTTTGATCAGCATGCTGCCTGCTTCCTGAATACATTGTGATAAAGTCCGGTCTCTGGAGACAACACAGGGGCTGTAAAACGTCAAACAAACAGTGGGGCACAGGCTGTGTACCAAAACATAACAAAACATATTTCAGCCAAACACCAACAAGATGTTTAGGGGAGGGAATGGGGGTTAGTGAGCAATGAGCATGCACATAATTATGTTTTTGTTTTCAGTGGCATGCATTGGAAAGTAGTGTTTTATTTGTTTACGTGGAACGTCAACAGAAGTAACATCATTCAGGATCTCATAGTGCCCCTTTAATACTATTAGCCTTCTGGTGTCGGTCGCAGTGACAATGACTGCAGCTGTAAACGCTCTGTGTTCACTACGGTTAGTGAACCACATGTGTCTGTTAGTACTACTGCATTTCCTCAACTACTCTACATTAGACGAGGAAAGCACATAAACGCAAATGTTTGTTTGAACTAACACTGCACTACACCAGACTCTGTCGTCTGTTGTTTCACACATCACTTAAGCGGAAGTGGTAGTGCTGGATTTCTGACGTGTAGAGTGGCCGAGCGGGAAAGTGTTTGTTTGGCCAAGATCTCCTGTAGCTTGATATGACATTCTTGAAATAGCACTGAATTGAAACAATGCAGGAGTTTCACCTGAGCTTGCCATGCCAACACCAGGCAGAGCACCTGACGTCTGGGGGCTTATGGGGCTTGTAGTGCTTGGCTACAGCCAGGATGTTGAGAGGTAAATCGGGGGTCGTGATTGGGGAGGGAGTTGTCCTGCTCTTCATTGTGGGGGTGCATTTTTGCATTACTTTTGCATCACTTACTGGCTGCCCGCTGTCGACAAACACAGTAGTATGAGTATGTTGTGAATATGTTGTGCCAATCATGTGGTATGTTGTGAATAAGCTGTACCAATCATGTGGTATGTTGTGAATACGTTGTGCCAACCATGTATTGTGATCTTGCAGCTCGGTGTCATGAGGCCTTGCACATGCTCAGTGTGGCCAGAATAGCTGCCCCATAGCTGCTCAAAGTGGGTTGCAAGATGGCCGCCAAGTGGGAGGAGTTTCCCAAAACACCCAGACACCTGGACAAAGTGATCGTCTAGTTCTAGGGAGAAAGTTAACAAACAAGCTGGCTTTCTGCCTGCATTCTGTTTGATAAATGTTTTGTTTAAATACACAGGTTTTGTTTATTTGTCGTCATGTGTTGCATTCTGCACTTGATACAGGAGGGTTTTGTTTAAACACAAGGCTTATTTGCGGTCATGTGTTGCATTCCGCACCTGATCTTGCATATCAGGGTTCTGTTTAAAATACAAGGTTTTGTTTATGTATTGTCAGGTGTAGCATTCTGCTCATGACTGAAGTTGTGGGGGCAATAACCCCCCCCCCCCCCCCCCAATAACCCATATCTCAGAAGTGTGTCATTAAGAGCAGAGGTGTTCCCAGCGCTACTGTAGCAGCAGCAGCTGGTGTGTTGTGATGGTGGCCGTCCTGGGCACCTCAGTGTCTCGTGTGCTTGCGTCATGTTCTGAGAACAACTGCAGCGCCGTGTTTGTAGTGTATACAGTAGTATCACAGCTGCTCTGCTGTGGCCTGGGTGATTACGTACGTGCACGTCATCTACTAAGTAGAAGCATAGCAGCGTATTATTAGTGTACACTTGTGTTTCTCAAAGTGTGGGGCGAGCTCCACTAGACCACCTGACTGGCGGGCCCTTCTGGACCACATGGCCCTCATGACAAAATGGGGCCGTCTTTTGCGCCCGTGTTTATCTATTTATTTGTATTATCCTCTAGAAACGGTAGTTCTAGGGACAGCCTCTCCAGCTAGCAGAACCGTGTTCCTAGAACTGTTGCCTCTGAATGCAACTGATCAGCCGGCCTTGTGTGTTGTGGTGAAGGTAGCTTGCATAGACTATGGACCAGCCTTTTGTATAGGCAGTAGTGATGCAGGTGGTAGCTTGCATAGACTATGGACCGGCCTTTAGTATAGGCAGTAGTGATGCAGGTGGTAGCTTGCATAGACTATGGACCGGCCTTTTGTATAGGCAGTAGTGATGCAGGTGGTAGCTTGCACAGACTATGGACCAGGCCATAATGTTACATGTAATGTGCCATGATTTGGGGTTTGGCTTGTCTTGTGTCTTTTAGTTTCTTGGTTTAGGACTCTTAGGTTTATCCATGGGTGCCTCTCATCATGCCTCCTCGATCCTCGATGCTCGATCCTCGAGGGGCGTTCCCACTGATCTATAACTAACACTGGATAAACTATCCCATTGTTTCCCCCCCATCATTCTTTATGGAGATCAGTGAGGATCGAGGCATCGAGGAGCGAGGGAGGACGTATAAACGCTGCATGAAACGCACCCCATGTGCTCCTTTGTTTATTTTGCCATGTGACTGTTGCCATGTGACTCTGTGACCCGTCTCATGGCTCCGCCCATGAATGGAGTCATATTTCTGGCCCTGTAGTCTTCCCTGCAAGGGCATTTTGTGTGTGTGTGTGTGTGTGTGTGTGTGTGTGTGTGTGTGTGTGTGTGTGTGTGTGTGTGTGTTGTTGCTCTATGTGCATGGTGTGTCTCGTGTTCCTTGTATCTGTTTTGGAATTGTACATATTGCATGAGAAGCAGTTGTGACACAGTAATGGTGGTCGTCACTGTGTTTCTATGCCAGTCTTTAGTGTTACTATCTGTGCTACCCCAGACAGCAGGTGGCTGGTGGACCCCTGTCCGTCCACTAGGGGGGGGGGATCTGGCAGTCCGCTGGGGTTTGCTCATCGGTTTTCCAACAGGGTCCGGCGGGTTGCAGACAAATGCCCCACCATTTTGCCATTTGTGTTTCAAACACTTTTTTTTAATTAGTTATGGGTCATGCTTTTCATGTATTTCATGTATGTTCTTAATACTCAAAACAAGTTTAATTATCGGGTCATGGTGATCCAACAGCGGGGCGGCACGCCACCGCCAACATGGCACCGGTGGGCCGAGATAGATAGATAGATAGATAGATAGATAGATACTGTAGATAGATAGATAGATAGATAGATAGATAGATAGAGAGAGAGAGAGAGAGAGAGAGAGAGAGAGAGAGAGAGAGAGAGAGAGAGAGAGAGAGAGAGAAAGAGAGAGAGATAGATAGATAGATAGATAGATAGATAGATAGATAGATAGATAGATAGATACTTTATTGATCTCCAAGGGGAAATTCAAGAAGATCACCCAATCTGATCTGTCTATCCGTGAATGGTGGCTGTGTTTCTAACAGTGCTTAGTGCTAACTGTAGTAATGGTGGCTGTGTTTCTAACAGTGCTTAGTGCTAACTGTAGTAATGGTGGCTGTGTTTCCAACAGTGCTTAGTGCTAACTGTAGTAATGGTGGCTGTGATTCTAACAGTGCTTAGTGCTAACTGTAGTGATGGTGGCTGTGTTTCTAGTCTTTGTTGTACATATAGCCGTGTTGTCTAACAGCGCTTAGTGTTAGCTGTAGTGATGGTGGTTGCAGCCGTGTTGTCTAACAGCTCTTAGTGTTAGCAGTAGTGATGGTGGTTGCAGCTGTGTTGTCAGCGCTAAGTGTTAGCTGTAGTGATGGTGGTTGCAGCTGTGTTGTCAGTGTAACAGCGCTAAGTGTTAGCTGTAGTGATGGTGGTTGCAGCTGTGTTGTCAGTGTAACAGCGCTAAGTGTTAGCTGTAGTGATGGTGGTTGCAGCTGTGTTGTCAGTGTAACAGCGCTTAGTGTTAGCTGTAGTGATGGTGGTTGCAGCGCTTAGTGTTAGCTGTAGTGATGGTGGTTGCAGCTGTGTTGTCAGTGTAACAGCGCTAAGTGTTAGCTGTAGTGATGGTGGTTGCAGCTGTGTTGTCAGTGTAACAACGCTTAGCGTTAGCTGTAGTGATGGTGGTTGTAGCTGTGTTGTCTAACAGCGCTTAGCGTTAGCTGTAGTGATGGTGGTTGCAGCTGTGTTGTTTAAGAGCGCTTAGTGTTAGCTGTAGTGATGGTGGTTGTAGCTGTGTTGTCAGTGTAACAGCGCTAAGCGTTAGCTGTAGTGATGGTGGTTGCAGATGTGTTGTCTAACAGCGCTTAGTGTTAGCTGTAGTGATGGTGGTTGCAGCTGTGTTGTCAGTGTAACAGCGCTAAGTGTTAGCTGTAGTGATGGTGGTTGCAGCTGTGTTGTCAGTGTAACAGCGCTTAGCGTTAGCTGTAGTGATGGTGGTTGTAGCTGTGCTGTCTAACAGCGCTTAGTGTTAGCTGTAGTGATGGTGGTTGTAGCTGTGCTGTCTAACAGCGCCTAGCATTAGCTGTAGTGATGGTGGTTGCAGCTGTGCCCTTAATCTTTCTCTGAGGGGGGGGGGGGGACTTTTTATGCCTTTAATCGGACAGGACAGTAGCGAGTGACAGGAAGTGAGCAGGAGAGGGAGATGGAGTAGGATCAGGAAATGACCCAGTCCGGTGGACACGTGGACGTGATATGGGCGCTCTAGCTATGTTCCTATACCACCTCTTTTAGTGTTAGCTGTAGTAACAGAGGTTATAACTATGTTCCTATACCTGCAGTGCTAGCTGTAGTAATGGAGGTTATAACTATGTTCCTATACCTTTAGCATTAGCTGTAGTAATGGTGGTTATAACTATGTTTCTCCTCTAGCATTAGCTTTAGTAATGGCGTTTATAACTCTGTCACTTCAGTGTTAGCTGTAGCAATGGTGCCTGTAACTATGTTCCTATACCTTTAGTGTAGTAATGGCGGTCGGTTGCTCCTATACCTTTAGTGTAGTAACGGCGGTTGCTCCTATTCCTTTAGTGCAGTTATGGCAATGGTTCCTATACCTTTAGTGTAGTAACGGCGGTTGCTCCTATTCCTTTAGTGCAGTTATGGCGATGGTTCCTATACCTTTAGTGTAGTAACGGCGGTTGCTCCTATTCCTTTAGTGCAGTTATGGCGATGGTTCCTATACCTTTAGTGTAGTAACGGCGGTTGCTCCTATTCCTTTAGTGCAGTTATGGCGATGGTTCCTATACCTTTAGTGTAGTAACGGCGGTTGCTCCTATTCCTTTAGTGCAGTTATGGCGATGGTTCCTATACCTTTAGTGTAGTAATGGCGGTTGCTCCTATTCCTTTAGTGCAGTTATGGCGATGGTTCCTATACCTTTAGTGTAGTAACGGCGGTTGCTCCTATTCCTTTAGTGCAGTTATGGCGATGGTTCCTATACCTTTAGTGTAGTAATGGCGGTTGCTCCTATTCCTTTAGTGCAGTTATGGCGATGGTTCCTATACCTTTAGTGTAGTAACGGCGGTTGCTCCTATTCCTTTAGTGCAGTTATGGCGATGGTTCCTATACCTTTAGTGTAGTAATGGCGGTTGCTCCTATTCCTTTAGTGCAGTTATGGCGATGGTTCCTATACCTTTAGTGTAGTAACGGCGGTTGCTCCTATTCCTTTAGTGCAGTTATGGCGATGGTTCCTATACCTTTAGTGCAGTAACGGCGGTTGCTCCTATTCCTTTAGTGCAGTTATGGCGATGGTTCCTATACCTTTAGTGTAGTAACGGCGGTTGCTCCTATTCCTTTAGTGCAGTTATGGCGATGGTTCCTATACCTTTAGTGTAGTAACGGCGGTTGCTCCTATTCCTTTAGTGCAGTTATGGCGATGGTTCCTATACCTTTATTGTAGTAACGGCGGTTGCTCCTATTCCTTTAGTGCAGTTATGGCGATGGTTCCTATACCTTTAGTGTAGTAATGGGGGTTGTTCGTATACCTTTGCGTCTCTTGTTTTTCTTCTTGCGGGTCCCCTTGGGGTCTTCGTCCACCTCCTCGGTCTCCAGCTCATCGCTGCTGTCCCGGTCAGCTGGGCTCACGCCTTCCACTGAGGACAACACCTCCTGCACCGGACCCTGGGAAGCCTCCAGTCCACAAAGTAACTTCACTGCAACACACACACGCACACACACACAATCAAATATGACACAAACCCATGGATATGTAAAAGGATACCCAAACCCAGAAACACACGTGAAAATCCCAAACTGCTACAGGTCAGACATACTGAAACATGCATCTGATTCTAGTTAAAGCTTCGCTCCGTCTCCACCTCCAAAACTATGTGTCCTTGTAAAGATATTGTTTACATTATAGAGGACGAGAGCCGACATGCATTTGACTTTCCCCTTTCAAGAGAATGAAAAAAATGCACCGAAACTTTTCAAAATCATACAATTGTACTACTTGTATAACAGGTTAAGCCATTGTGAATGTCTTTTTTTGCTCAATAACCCATACATTCATTGATTCATTCGTTCGTTCTGTGGTAGATTTCTAGCATAAAGGCTAATTGTCTCAATGTATAGATTATGCAATGCATTTACGAATGCAGTTTTCAACCCACTACATATGAAAGGGAGCACTTGCAACGCTTTGCCGTATGACCCTTTACTTACCTTCTTTTTCAATAGCATTTGCGACAGCCTTTTTCAGCCTTCCGGACTTCACGACAGCTGGGTCAGCGTTGGCAAAGTCTGCCACAGTCACTGCAAAACAGGCCGTGAAGCATTGCATTATATAAGCGCATTAACTGCAATTGAGGACGAGCAAAACCCTTCTGGGTCAGAAAATAACCTGTGGCCAACTGAACGCCTTTAGTGCACAGCGGTGTCAAGGAGGTTACTTGTATGAACGTCCCCTGACCGCCAGGAAACGCAGAGGCCTGGCCCTTGCGCCACCACAGTTCAAAATATAAGGCTAACGTACGCTTACCTGACTCCGAGCAAACATCCCCGGCCCTAAATTTCAGCCGTTTTCGGTTCCCTTTCTTGGGCATGACGGCAACACGGGTCTGGAGCCGCTTAACGATGCTGTGTATCCTGCCATGTCTCTACGACACGCAGAGATGACGAGAAACAGAGAAAAATAAAGGACAAATTGAAATGAGCTCCTCCAGGATCTTCAGCCATCATGGAACTGACGAAATCTTTCGTGATCTCGTGAAGTCTCGCGATACCGCCACATGACTTTCAAACAACATGGCTCACCGATTGAGAACCTGATTGGGTGGAAATCGAACCTGACATTTCTCGACCAATTAAATTCTATCCTTTCACATTACATTTCTTTGCGGTGAAAAAAAAGTTGGGTTAGATATTCTTCTAAAACTGAAAACATTACGTCACTTTAAGTTATTTTTGCCATCCTCTGTAAACCAATAATTTAAAAGAGGTGCACAGAGCAATAATAACAGCAGAAAGACGAGAAATAAAGAAATTAGCATATTATTCGGATACCCTAATAATAATAATAATAATAATAGCCTTATAATAATAATAATAATATTAATAATATGATTATAATAATGATTGATGTTGTTGCTGTTGTGTTTGCTTATTAATATGCTGTTAGTTTGTTAGGCTACATGCAACCTTCGTGTTTGAGTGATTTGAAATTATCTGACAAGCAGGTTGCAATATTTTGGCAGCATCAAAACGACATGCGTCTTCACTTGGTTTATCAGCCATTTACTAATATTGACCAAGTGCAGGTTGGTAATCAGAATGATATAGCAGGCTGCGCTATGCAAACGAGATGATAGCCTACTTTCTGCAAGTATTTTACTCATGGCTCCTCGCAGTTAAACGCTTTGTCCAGCAGGGGGCGCCACACGTGACACTATTTTCGCCTCTTTCTGTCAGAGATTGCTGAGCATGACAGTCATGTAGGCTACTCGCGTGGTGCTGATGGGGGAACGCGGCCGACTGAAGACGCTGGCGAAAATCCTCCGAGATTTACCTTAACTCCCTAACTGCGCTGGATTTGAGGTTTGCGGAAAGGCAGGAGAATATTGGATGCCTGATAAATTCAGACTGTCTTCGCCACCACTGGCAAATTATGCATAAATTGTTTAGTAGATAGCAGTTGCACTGTTGTCGTAGCGGTTAGTGACAGCGGCAGCGGGAGGAATGAGAGCGTAGAGAGGAGGGAGGAGTAGCTGGCTCGCCGTGGTGAGGGGCATGGCAGAGGGCTTTATGGAAGATGCGACAGACGTGCGTTTCGCCGTTTTGTTAGAGGAAATGTTAATTGCAACTGGTGGGTGTTTCAGCCAAGCGGCCCCGAAGATTTCATATCGATCGGATTATTACGCCCTTTTTGCGCGCGTCTGAACGCGTTCTTGTCCCCACGGATGATCTGTCAAACCAATTGCATTTGAATCCGTAGTGTATCTGGACGTAGGGCGGACTGTGTCAGCGGGTGAGAGACACTTGGAATAACCAGCGAGGTGAAAAAGCCGCTAATTATTTAAATATGTAAAAAATATCCTCGGTTTAATTACCAGTTAGTGAAAGTAGCGTAAGCCTATATGGCTGGACCCGAATTGCACTGAAGTTTTGAATCTAACAAGGCACGACGGGCTGTTTTCCTCCCACCAGATAACCCACAGCAAGACACCGGGTGGCCTTTGATTTCGAGAGGTTATTCAGCGCTGACAGTAGGCTAGAGAGCGCACTTGGCTGTCTGGAGAGGCCGGAGCAAAAATGATGTGCGAAGTGATGCCGACCATTAACGAAGGGGACTCCATGAGTTCCCAGCGCGGCTCTCAGAACGGCACGGACGCCGAGGCCAATTTCGAGCAGCTGATGGTGAACATGCTGGACGAGCGAGACAAGCTTCTGGAGTCCCTGCGCGAGACCCAGGAGACGCTGATCCAGTCGCAGACCAAGCTCCAGGACGCGCTGCACGAGCGAGACCTGCTCCAGCGACAGCTCAACTCGGCGCTCCCGCAGGTAAGCCTCACACAACGGTCCCGAGACTGACACCGAGAAGAGAAGTGTCTCACAAGTTCTATCAAGTTGCCTGCACGCGAATCGCCGGTGCTTGGCGTGCCGGGCGCCTTCTGATGGCATCCGCCTTCACTAGCAGTCACGCAGGCCTTGGTAAAAGGTTCCGACTGGATATAAGAACACAGACGCTGAGACATGGCGGTTGTCTGATGTTTATTGCACAAGTGGCATGTAGCCTGGGATGAAAAGCAATGGATTTGGGTGTTTGTTTATTTATCCATCTTATTATCCTTTTGTCACGGTGCTGCTTCCTCTAATAGAATGTCATACAAGGCTCTCTCCTTTCTCGGTAGCAACAAGAGACTGAGACATGGGAAAGGTTGTCGGTGGCAACGCTGAAGTGACTTATTCTAGAATGGGTGTGGATCCAACCGGCCATGATGGCCTGGTAACCTTGACAACATGGCTACATGTTAGATGTTGCGTAATTGCATGCACATGCACATCCACTGCAAGTGTCTGCATGGCATTTAACATCTGACGGTGTGGGGAGACGCCCCCTGGCTCTCGCGCACAAGTGAGGCGTAGAGCATCTCCTGATTGCCATTGTTATTGTGGCTATTAATAAGAGGAGACAGCCCCTAATTGTCTACTCATTTGGAAAGAAAAGAAAAAGGAAATGTTGTTTGTTTGACCTGAGGGAATCCCATTTTCTCTGATGAATTACAAAGGTCAGCTAGTTTCCCCAAGTGCATGGTTTGATGTATTGCTCATCTTTGTGCGCGCTGTTAGTATATGTGTGTGTGTGTGTGTGTGTGTTTGTGTGTGTGTGTGTGTGTGTGTGTGTGTGTGTGTGTGTGTGTGTGTGTGTGTACATGTTTGTGGGTGCGATGTGTTTAAAGTGTTTCAAATATAGGGCGGCTTAATGTTTCATCTCCACTGTAACAGAAATATTAGTTGTACAGTTGTGTGCTGGAGGGCGAATGCAGAGCGCCAGTCTCACGCTTTGTGCTCACCAAAGCAGGCATGCTGATCCCACGAGCATGTTAATGCACACACACACACACACACACACACACACACACACACACACACACACACACACACACACACACACACACACGCGCGCACACGCACACACGCACACACGCACGACGGCAAGCTGCTTCAGGGGAGGCTTTCTGCTGATGTTTAACAAAAGCCAGGAGGCCGAGGCTCCCAGAGCAGGCTGGAGCCCATTACAGTGCAAGGAGCACGGAGCTGGCACCCACACACCCATACACACACACACACACACACACACACACACACACACACACACACACACACACACACACACACACACACACACACACACACACTACAGGCTGTGGCTGGTGCTCAGTGGAGGAGGCTCAGATGCTGAAATGTGTGTGTGTGTGTGCGTGTGTTTGTGTATGTGAGTGTGTTTGTGTCTGTGCATTAACATTTGTACCTAAGGGCTCCTAAAGCCCTAAAGTCACTGACCGTGTGTGTGCGTTTTCAGAAAAAGGGAATTGCAACCGGGGAGCATAGGACCCTTTTGGGAAAAAATGGGGAGCATACTGTAGGACCCTTTTTCTGAAATATAGGACCCGAGGAACATAGGGATGACCCCTGTGTGTGTGTGTGTGTGTGTGTGTGTGTGTGTGTGTGTGTGTGTGTGTGTGTGTGTGTGTGTGTGTAGAGGCTCCTCCACGCCTCCTGTGCTACAAGCGTCTCAGGAGCAGAGGGGTGCTAATGTGGAGGAATAATGCCATAAAAGCAGTACGGGATCAAGGGGGAGAGTAAACACCCATCTGGGAGCCCTTTCAAGTGAGACTTGGAGCTGACGTATCGTCTTTAAACACACTTGTTTTCATAAAGGTTCATTTCTGGCTTGGAGTTTCTCAATGACCCAGATCTGTCACGTGCCATACATGTTGACGTCTTAAATGTAAAAGAAACAAACTCCGCTCATAAATTTCCGTTCCCATGGAAGTTGTAGCCATTTAGCTCAAAGTAAATATTAGATCTTGAAATTTCCTGTCAGGATCGTGCGTGCCACATTCTTAGGCTTGTTTCTGCTACTGTATGTTGCTGTAATTTCGCTGCAGATTTGTGTAGCCTAGGCTACTGTTACACAAGTTAATTGTTTCTGCTACTGTATGTTGCTGTAATTTCGCTGCAGATTTGTGTAGCCTAGGCTATACTGTTACACAAGTTAATTGCTTAATAATTCAGAATCCTTCAATATTCTTTAAACAATCTGGAATGTAGCAGATCACTGTCAAATACATTAAATGCACCCAATGTAGGCTACACAGAGAATGTGTACTAGCATGAAGCCATGCTGCTAACTGGTGAATGTGTACTAGCATGAAGCCATGCTGCTAACTGGTGTATTGACTTGCCATGACTTGACAGACCAGGTGTTTCTGTGCCTCTGTGGTCTAAGGCCTGAATAGTTTATAGCCGTTATAACCAGCACATGCTAGTCAATGGTGTCAGAGAATGCACCAACTGCTGCTGAAAGACACAAGGAGACAAACACACATGCACACACACACACACACTCACACTCTCACACACACACACACACACACACACGCACGCACACGCACACGCACACGCACACGCACACGCACACGCACACACACACACACACACACACACACAG
>NC_085002.1:2025289-2027789 GCF_963854185.1 Sardina pilchardus | reverse complement strand
TAACACAGTCATCACGAGCCAGGCCTTCGCCGGGCTGTCAAATGCACCGCGCTGTGATTGACACGCGTCAAACTTCGGCTGACACGGATACACTAATTATCAGCTGCATGCTCAGTCGGTCTCTGTGTTGAGACACCATGGAGATGCTGAGGAGGCATACATGACTCCTTATTCCTGCCGACAGCCCCAACCAGACAAGCAGTGTGTGTGTGTGTGTGTGTGTGTGTGTGTGTGTGTGTGTGTGTGTGTGTGTGTGTGTGTGTGTGTGTGTGTGTGTGTGTACTGTATGCCTGTGTGCCGACATCCCAAACCAGACAGTCAGTGCACTGGTCAGTGTGATGGTGGATCACAGCCACACACACACACGCACACACACACGCACACGCACACGTACACACACACACACACACACACACACACACACACACACACACACACACACACACACATGACAAACACACTCACTGGAGGAGAGGAGAGTTGGAAATATGTCGTTTTAGTTTTCTCACAAAGACAATAAAGGAATAGAGAGAGAGAGAAAGAGAGAGAGAGAGAGAAAGAGAGGAATAAAGAAAAAGGGAATGGAGAAATAGGGAGAGAGTGTGTGTGGAATAGAGGGAAGGAAGAGAGAGGTGAGATGGAATGATGGAGAGAGGGATAGAGAAATTTTGAGGGAGAGATGTCTCCCCTGCTGTCTCTCCCTGGAGCCTGGTGGATTGCAGCTGTGTGTGTGTGTGTGTGTGTGTGTGTGTGTGTGTGTGTGTGTGTGTGTGTGTGTGAGAGAGAGAGTGGGGGGATGAGAAAGAGAGAGGGAGGAAGGAGGAAGGGAGAGAGAGATGGAGGAAGAGATTGTGCTGTGTGTGTGATGGGGGGGCTGTTGCTGGCATGCATATGTGTCTCTATGCATCTGTATAAGTGTGTTTGTGTGTGTGTGTTTGTGTCCTTGTGTGTGCACATGCACATGTGTTTTTTTGTATCTGTATAAGTTTGTGTGTGAGTGTAGTGTACGTGTCTGTTGGCATGCATGTGTCTTCGTGTGTGTGTGTGTGTGTGTGTGTCCGTGTGTCCTAGTGTGTGTGCATGCACATGTGTCTCTTTGTATCTGTGTGATTGTGTGTGTCTGTGTGTGTGTCTACTGTATCTCTGCAGATGGGATATCTCTCCTCTCATGGTGTTTTGTGTGAGTGTACTGTATGTTGGCATGCATATGTGTTGCTATGCATCTGTATCAAAGTGTGTGTGTGTGTGTGTGTGAGTGTGTATGTACATACTGTGTGTTTGTGTGAGTATATGTTGGCATGCATATATGTCTATGCATCTGTAAGTGTGTGTGTGTGTATGTGTGTGTGTGTGTGTGTGTGTGTGTGTGTGTGTGTCTGTGTGTCTGTGTGTCTGTGTGTGTGCATGTTCATGTCTACTGTATCTCTGCAGATGGGATATCTCTCCCCTCATGGTGTTCTCCTCTTTGCTACAGATGGCCCTCAGTCAGTGTACAGTATGTGTGTGTGTGTGTATGTGTGTGTATGTGTGTGTGTTTATCTCTCCCCTCACTGACTTTTGAAACCCTTCGTTTGTTCACCCTCTCTTTTCCAAAAACACAGAACCGGCTCCATCCAGATGTTGAACTTTTCGGTGCATTTCAGCAAAAACATAAGTAGGGTGGAAACCATAGACTGTAAAAAATAAATAGGGTGGAAACGTGATAAATGGTCTGGAGCCGGAACCAAAAACAAAATGGCTGTTTTTTTCCCCCTGTGACCCGGAGTGGGCGTGGCCGTTGTGACTCGTGCCATAGTGACCCGGAGTGGGCGTGCCATAGTGACCCGGAGTGGGCGTGCCATAGTGACCCGGAGTGGGCCCGGTCGTTGTGACTCGTGCCATAGTGACCCGGAGTGGGCCCGGTCGTTGTGACTCGTGCCATAGTGACCCGGAGTGGGCGTGGCATAGTGACCCGGAGTGGGCGTGCCCAGAGCCATATAAAGAGAGAGTTGCGACAACTCCATTGACGCTAATGTTCCATATTTTCTCAACAATAGTTCCCGGAAGTTAGGATCGAACACTCGTTAACAGACAGTAAAAGACGGTTATTTTATGATTCTAACGAACAGTCAAAATCGCTTCCGGGAACTATTTGAACTACTTTAAGTTACACGAACCACGTCACAAACCAAATTTTCTGTACCCGAGTTGTCGCAACTCTCTCTTTATATGGCTCTGGGCGTGCCATAGTGACCCAGAGTGGGCGTGCCATAGTGACCTGGAGTGGGCTTGCCATAGTGACCCGGAGTGGGCTTGCCATAGTGACCCGGAGTGGGCGTGCCATAGTGACTCGTGCCATAGTAGGCGCATTCGACTTCATGTAGCCGTCTTAAGACGACTGCAGACGAGACTATTTCTGACATTCTGATAGGTTTTCAACCATGACGTGTGTACAACTCCGGGTTGAAAGACGTATCAGAATGTCAGAAATAGTCTCGTCTGCAGTCGTCTTAAGACGGCT
>NC_085002.1:2002789-2007789 GCF_963854185.1 Sardina pilchardus | reverse complement strand
AGGGGGAACTCATTAAGAGCCTGGATGGGCCAGACTCGCCTGTGGTCCTCAGCTCCTCTGCTCACACACAGAACAGCCCAGTCTAAAGCCTGACACACAGAGAACAGCCCAGCACAGCCCAGTCTACAGCGTGACACAGAACAGCCCAGAACAACCCTGTTCAACACAGAACAGCCCAGTTTCAACACAGAGAACAGCCCAGTCTATAGCCTGACACAGAGAACAGCCCAGAACAACCCTGTTCAACACAGAACAGCCCAGTTTCAACACAGAGAACAGCCCAGTCTATAGCCTGACACAGAGAACAGCCCAGAACAACCCTGTTCAACACAGAACAGCCCAGTTTCAACACAGAGAACAGCCCAGTCTGAACCCTGACACAGAACAGCCCAGTTTCACCACAACCTGTTAAATATATAGAGCAGTTTTACATCAGCCCTGTTTAATATAGAGCAGCTGAGTGTGTCTGGTGTGTGTCCTCGATGGCAACGGATCTGTTGGAGGGAGATGTAGTTGTCTGGTCACCGTGAGGAGCAGTGGTGTGCTTGTGACTGGTCACTGGTCACTGTGAGGAGCAGTGGTGTGCTTGTGACTGGTCACTGTGAGGAGCAGTGGTGTGCTTGTGACTGGTCACTGTGAGGAGCAGTGGTGCGCTTGTGACTGGTCACCGTGAGGAGCAGTGGTGTGCTTGTGACTGTTGTCTGGTCACTGTGAGGAGCAGTGGTGTGCTTGTGACTGGTCACTGTGAGGAGCAGTGGTGTGCTTGTGACTGGTCACTGTGAGGAGCAGTGGTGTGCTTGTGACTGGTCACTGGTCACTGTGAGGAGCAGTGGTGTGCTTGTGACTGGTCACTGGTCACTGTGAGGAGCAGTGGTGTGCTTGTGACTGGTCACTGGTCACTGTGAGGAGCAGTGGTGTGCTTGTGATTGGTGAGGAGCAGTGGTGTGCTTGTGACTGGTCACCGTGAGGAGCAGTGGTGTGCTTGTGACTGGTCACTGGTCACTGTGAGGAGCAGTGGTGTGCTTGTGACTGGTCACTGGTCACTGTGAGGAGCAGTGGTGTGCTTGTGACTGGTCACTGTGAGGAGCAGTAGTGTGCTTGTGACTGGTCACTGGTCACTGTGAGGAGCAGTGGTGTGCTTGTGACTGGTCACTGTGAGGAGCAGTGGTGTGCTTGTGACTGTTGAAGATGCTCCAGACAGCACTGACTCTGGTCCCAAATCAGCCCTCTGGAACCCTGACAGCGTGTGTTAGACCAGAGGAACGAGGGAGAGAGAGGAGGAGAGAAGAAAAGAGGGAGAGAGACCAGAGCTTCATGGAGAAAAGGAAACAGAGAAGCATATAGCAGCTATAATGAAACAAGAAGAGAGGCTACAGGGAGCGGAGTGAGGGAGGGAGGGAGAGGAGAGAGGAGGAGAGAAGGAAAGAGGGAGAGAGAGGGGAGAGGAAGAGAGAAGGAGAGAGGGGGAGAGAGGGGAGAGGAAGAGAGAAGGAAAGAGGGAGGGAGAGAAAGAGAGAAGGAAAGAGGGAGAGAGAGGAGGAGAGAAGAAAAGAGGGAGAGAGAGGATGGAGACCACAGGGAGTTGAGTGAGGGTGAGGGGGAGAGATAGAAAGAGGAAGAGAGAGAAAGACGAGAGAGAGCGAGGGATATGGGGAGAGTGGGAGAGTGAGAGGAGGATGGGAGGGAGTGAGAGGAGGGAGGGAGGGAGGGAGAGTGCATGTTGTCAGTCCACGCCTGAAGAGATTTGATTCTGTTTGTTCACAGATGATTAATGAAAAGCCTTTTAACAGCGTCCTGTTCTAATGGACCCCTGGAATCTGTGCCAGCCGGACACACAGGCAGAGACATTTCATTAGCGCCACTAATTGCCACAGCCTATATTAGCATAGCGTAGCCTAGCTTAATAGTGGAGCATAGCTTAGCGAAGCATAGCTTTAGTGAAGTGGATGGACACTGCCCTGGCCTTTGTTAGTGTATCTTAGTTACCTCCGCCAAGGAGGTTATGTTTTCATCGGGGTTTGTTTGTTTGCCTGTCTGTTTGTTTGTCTGTCTGTCTGTCTGTTTGTCTGTTTGTTAGCAAGATAACTCAAAAAGTAATGAATGGATTTTGATGATCTGTATCACCGTTTGGATTCAGCAGGCGGTTACGTTTTTCGCTTAGCGATGTAATGGCATGGTATGGCCACATGGTGGTGATCTGAATAGTTTAGGTTCAAATGTATGGCAACCAAGGAGAACAATGCAGGCGGAGGTCTGCACTCTCTGAGTGCTTTTCTAGTTGAGCATGGCTTAGTGGAGGGGATCGCCTCTTCCAAGGCCACTATTGCCCTTGCCATCTAAGAGCTAAGAGATTAGCTAAGCATATCTTAACAGGGGTGAGAGTGAATTGGATTGGTCCTGCGCTAGCTAGCCTCTGTTAGCATAGCATAGCATAGAGGAACACAAAGTGAATTGGATTGGTCCTGCGCTAGCTAGCCTCTGTTAGCATAGCATAGCATAGAGGAACACAAAGTGAAGCGGGTTGGTCCTGCGCTAGCTAGCCTCTGATAGCATAGCATAGCATAGAGGAACACAAAGTGAAGCGGGTTGGTCCTGCGCTAGCTAGCCTCTGTTCGCATAGCGTAGCATGGAGGGGTTGATCCTGCGCTAGCTAGCCTCTGTTAGCATAGCGTAGCATGGAGGGGTTGATTCTGCGCTAGCTAGCCTCTGTTAGCATAGCGTAGCATGGAGGAACACAAAGTGAAGTGGATTGGTCCTGCGCTAGCTAGTGGGCATTAGCGTAGGGCTCTGGCTTCCCTGAACTGACTCACGCCAGGTTGTGTGTGTGTGTGTGTGACGGAGCTGAGTTCCTCAGTGCTGACATGTCAAGCGGGGGGAGAGAGGGGGGGGGTGTCTCTAGAGGGTCGGGGGCAACGGGGATGACAGGCAGAGTGATCCCGGTACAGACCTGTTCCCCTCCTCACATAAGCGCACACACACACACACGCACACACACACACACACACACACACAAACACACACATGCCCGCAAGCTTGGCAGAGGTGCATTAGCACAGGGGTCTTCAACCTTTTTCAGCTCAAGGACCCCTTGGCTGTGAGAGGGACTGAGCACGGACCCCCACACCTGGCCCACCTCAAATCCTGTCTATCATTTGGACAGTCAGTCATGAGTGCCTACTGTAGCCTACATGCACGCACGCACGTGCGCGCACATTCTAAACAGAAGTTATCATTAACAGGGTGTAACTAGGCCTACTGCTTTATACAACTTGTTTCTGATATTTCTTTACATAGTGTTGCATAAATTCGCCCTATAATAGAAAGAATGTCACAAGGGTTAACTAATGTGGATATGTTCAGCTAAATTCAGGCAAAGCTTCATTATCTCAAACTGATACAGACAGAAAGCCTGTTACTCTTGTGTAAATACTACTGTACTTTGTCTTACAGAAGGAAACAAAAACACATGAGATTATCGTTATCGTTTTATTGTGATGGTAGCCTATGAAATCGCGGAGAACGTCGGATGAAATTAATTCGCGCAGAACACCTTGACGCGCAAAGACCGCAGACTCTCGTAAAAGAAAACACAAAGCAAAACATCACACAGAACAAATAGGCTACCCCGCAAAGCTCAGAGTTCATCAGTCCCGACATTGAGCAAACGAATCAAACAGTCGGAACGTAATTTATCTCACGGAATGAAAAGAACGAGTTTGCTTATGGTCAGATGGTGCTGAAAACAAAGGTATTTTTAAACTAAAACGCACGGGAGAAAAAGTGTTCTTTAATCGCGATGATCCAACTCAATTTAGTAGGCTAGGCATATTTGAGTTGGATCAAGTATGTACGAGTCTTTTCTTGTCTGCGTTTACTGGCTATTCATGGAAGCAGTGTTGGCATCCTCTATCCGAACCTCCATGTCTGACGTGTAGCTTTTCCCCCGGGGAGTTAAAAAAACGATCCATCATTCTTATTTGATTGCTAATGTGTTGTGGCATAGGTTGGCAAAAAGTTACACAGGGAGGATCACATGAATGTGTTATTTAAAAACGAATATGAAGCGAATTTCTTTTGAACATTATGTTAACTAAAACCAATTTTATTTTTTGGAGGAGAAATAGAAATGCTTCAGACGAAATATTTTCGCGGACCCCCTGCAGTACCTCCGCGGACCCCCTAGGGACCCCCGGTTGAAGACCCATGCATTAGCATATCACAGGCCCAGTGACTCAGCATAGCAGTGAAGTTGATTTGTTGAGTCTGTGTGTGTGCGGGTATGTGTGTGTGTGTGCGCGTGCGCATTTAGTCTGGTGTGTTCCCTGTTTTCCTGCACCTCTGTTAGAAATATGGATGTTCTGAAATGGAATGGAGGGATTCTCAACACTGAAGATTTTCCTCATTGGAGGCATGCTGGTAGTCTATTGGCTGTATCACTAGCAGGCTGGTAGTCTATTGGCTGTACCACTAGCAGGCTGGTAGTCTATTGGCTGTATCACCAGCAGGGTGGTAGTCTATTGGCTGTATCACTAGCAGGGTGGTAGTCTATTGGCTGTATCACTAGCAGGCTGGTAGTCTATTGGCTGGTAGTCTATTGGCTGTATCACCAGCAGGCTGGTAGTCTATTGGCTGTATCACCAGCAGGCTGGTAGTCTATTGGCTGGTGGTGTATTGGCTGCTAGTCTATTGGCTGGTAGTCTATTGGCTGTACCACTAGCAGGTAGTTGCTGCCTTGTGTTCCTATTGGCTGAATATTTCCTTACAGCCCGTAGATTCCTCGTGTCTGTTTGGACGCTGGGGAGGGATACGATCAGGCCCGAGCCTGATGGGGCAAAGCAGTGTGTGTGTGTGTGTGTGTGTGTGTGTGTGTGTGTGTGTGTGTGTGTGCAGGAGGCCAGGCTGGCTGAGGTCCACTCACAGGGAGACAGAGAGAGGGAACAAGAAAACCCAAAAGAGAGAGAGAGAGGAAAGAGAGGGAGTTGGGGAGGTGAGAGAGAGGA
>NC_085002.1:1987789-1990289 GCF_963854185.1 Sardina pilchardus | reverse complement strand
CTTTTCCTCATGCAGTTGAAGTATATATACTCTTTGATTTGATGGACGTTACAAATTCAGTCTCTGCATTTATCCCAATCCATGAATTAGTGAAACATACACAACACACAGTGATGTGACGCACACACTAACCCGGAGCAGCAGAGCGGCCTGCTCTGGGAGCAGTGAAGGGTTAGGTGCCTTGCTCAAGGGCACTTCAGCCGTGGATATGGGCGTACTCAACCACTCCCCCCGCCCACATTTTTCCTACTTGTCGAGGATCGGACCGGCAACCCTGCAGTTAACCAGTCCAGCCCTAACCTAGCTCAATTTCATTTCTCTTCATACTCCGTCTGGAATAGCTTGATTCAGCTTCGTTTACGCTGGCAAGTGCATCTCCGCTCAATCAGCGAACAGAGGGCGTTCCCAAGAGCGATTACGTATACGTTTCAAGCCTATCGTTATCGTTGTGTCCCCTGGAGTTATCATATGTCACTACCAAACGTTAGTGACTGAACTCCAATGAATTCAAACTTAAGACAAGCATCCACAAACCAGGAACTAAACGTTTGCCAATAGATCTAGGCCAGACTCTCTACGAAGAAGAGAGTCTGGTCTCCAGGCTAGTAGACCATTGCTGTGCCCACACATATTTGGGCACATATTTGTGGCACGTATTTGGGGTTCTGTGAATACAATTGTTTGAATGTTCTAATGAAGACCAAAAAATTTGCTTTAAACCCGAACAATAACCAAGGTGATCATCAATAGAAATATATATTGATTCTAGCCTGACCAGCCAGACCCACATCAAGATGTAGGGTCTGGGAACTCCCTTATAGGCAGGGCTCAATCGGAGGGGTGGGATAAACTTTCAAATTCCCTCTCCATGCAATAGAATAGGGTAGCTAGACGAATCATCTTCTTGTTTTCAAGTAGGATGCCTAACGGTCACAACTTCTGGTCGCATGTCAGTCATCATTGTGTTAAGCCCGCCCACCGACTCTATACACAATGTGATTGGTCCGGTGATTTCTGCCAAAGCCCAGCTCCCAAGCTCTACGGAGAGTTACTAGACTGCCCTGGCAGCTAGATTTCTAGGCTATATTGATTCCACTATAGGACATCTGCAAACTGGGTCATGGATGGATTCATTTGGATTTAGTTATAATACATATTTAGGAATAAATGGTGCATTAGATGCTTTTATGAAGATTTTTTTGGAATTTCACTAGCCAGTTGCAATATCAATTCAAATTATCTGTTTTTATGAAGATCATCCAAGTCTCAAAAGTTTAAGCTAATGATCTACCAGTAATTATGTTACTACCATAAAAATTGCCATGCTATATTTCCTTATATAAAGGAACAATTTGAAGGGTTAAGAGCAGGACAATTGGAGACTTAAAAAATAAGGACCACCCTAGAGAAGGATATGTGACGATATGGGGCTTTTTTAATTCCCCAGGCCAAGGGAACTACAGTATATCAGGATGCATAGTATCCTGGATCCATGACATAACTGGCCTTTACAAATAAAAATCTGCCTGGGAATTTAACATAGGGTGTTAATTAGGGGTGTAATTTTCCAGTCGCTCCGGAGTATAAAGTCGCATCAGTCAAAAAATGCCTCATGTAGAGGGAAAACATTTTATTGCACCAGACTATAAGTCACATTTACCCTGTTACCCTGTTGGAAGTTTCTCTGAAGAGCTTCCCCTACAGTTTTAGCGTGTATATTTTACAACACTCATTTTAACGGTTAGGACCATGCTGAAGAGAAAGTCGTCATTCTCAAAATAACCTATGGCTGTGAGTTTTGTTTTAAAATGTTTTCATGCATGTCTGAAAAACGGGTGAGGAACATTTATTTATTTACGATACATTATTCATTCACAAACAAAATTGGTGTCCTTAAAAGGTTGGATTTTTCCTCATTTTCCTCATTTTCTAAACCTTTTCTTTATTCTGATTATTGCGTAAGAAACTACAGGGTCTCATCTTTTCAAAGAGGTCATGCATTTGATGGTATAGGCCAAACTGGGTGGGAGCAGTTGCCTCTAGAGTAGGAACAGTGTGATTTCGGGGGAAAAGTCTAGAAATGGCCCTATCCAGAAGAATTTAAGGCATTAAAATCCATTTCCAAAAGATGACTTATTCCTCTTTTTAGTCAGCTTAAGCATGGGTTCATAAACTTACAGTATGAGCACAACTGTATGGGAGCATGGCATGTCCAATGCTTCTGATGCCACAGTCTACGCAGATGATCATGAGTTAACACATAAAGTCCGGAAGTTCAATCGTGTACAGCCTGAATGGCATCACGGTGGTGATGGTGAATCTGTACCGGTCCCTTACAATGTACAGCTGCCTAAGGGGAGAGGGACACTCTGCTGTGAAGTATGATTCTAGCATTGTGTGTACCGCCATTTCCCAATTATTAGCCGTGGCTTACACACTGATTTAGCTTTTTTTCAGCTCTGAGGTTAATTAAGTATTAAGAAAAAGCAGCAAAACCATA
>NC_085002.1:1970289-1972789 GCF_963854185.1 Sardina pilchardus | reverse complement strand
GGGCGATTGTATCACACACATACACACACACACACACACACACACACACACACACACACACACACACACACATTCACACAGTCTTTCCTCCTCAGTGGACCTGGCTAATGAGCACTGTGCCATATGAACCACATGACACACACACACACACACACACACACACACACAGTGTTTGCTCTGTGCCATATGAAGCACATGATACACACATGCAAATAGGGTGCATTTTCATGGTAACTCTCGTTCTCCCACCCCCCCCCCCCCCCTCTCTCTCTCTCTCTCTCTCTCTCTCTCTCTCTCTCTCTCTCTCTCTCTCTCTCTCTCTCTCTCTCTCTCTCTCTCTCTCTCTCTCTCTCTCTCTCTCTCTCTCTCTCTCTCTCTCTCTCTCTGCCTGTTTCTCTCTATCCCTTCCTTTATTTGTCATTAGGTTTATTTGAAAGACACTTTATTGGCCTGACTGCTCACATTCACTGTTGTCTAAGCGTAGAATAACAGTAACTCCATCCTCTCCTCCTCTCCTCCCCCTCTTCTCCTCCTCTCCTCCTGTCCTCTTCATATATCCCTCCATCTCTCCCTCTATCTCTCCACTCCTCCCTCTTCCCATCTTCCCTCCTCCCTGTTTTGTTCTCTCTCTCCATCCATGGTTGAGGACCTGAGTGGCCTCTTCTCTCTCCTGTGAGTTTCCTCTCTTTTGAGAGCGAGACGTGAAGTGTGTTTGAGTGCGAGGGGAATTTCTGTAGGGCAGACACACACACACACACACACACACACACACACACACACACACACACACACACACACACACACACACACACACGCACACACACACACACCCAAAGTGGATGAGTGTGTGTGGGAGGGTGAACAGAGGAACTTTGTGGTATGCATGAAGGTCTTTGGGCCAGAGAGGACAAGAGAGGAGAGGAGGAGTGGAGGAGAGGAGTGGAGGAGGAGAGGAGAGAAGAGGGGAGGAGTGGAGAGGGGGAGGAGAGGAGAGGAGAGGGGAGGAGAGGAGAGGGGAGGAGAGGAGGGGAGAGAGGGGAGGAGAGGAGGAGGCAGCAGAGAGGAGTAGAGCAAGGAGGAGGAGAGGAGGAGAGAGGAAAGGAGAGGAGAGGAAGAGTGAGGTAGAAAGGAGAGAAAGAGTGAGGTAGAAAGGAGAGGAAGAGTGAGGTAGAAAGGAGAGGAAGAGTGGAGGAGAGGGGGAAAGAGGAAAGGAGAGAAGATGAAAGGGAGGACAGAAAGGTCAGATAACATGGAGATAAAGAGAGAGGGAGTGTAGAGGAAGAGAGAGAAAGAGAGAGATGAAGAGAGAGAAAGGATTTGTGTTCTCTTTCTCTCTCTGTCTACTTCATGTCTTTTCCTTCGGACACTACCATCCTTCCTTCTCTCTCTCTCTCTCTCTCTCTCTCTCTCTCTCTCTCTCTCTCTCTCTCTCTCTCTCTCTCTCTCCCTCTCTGTCTCTCTCTGTTAATTGCACTCATCAGCCTCTGACCCAATCATAACCCCATCCCAACAAAGGCCCTTAATCCTTTATCTTAGACACACTCACACTCACACACACACACACACACACACACACACACACACACACACACACACACGCACACACACACACTCGCACACACACACACACACACACACACACACACACACACACACACACACACACACACACACACACACACACACACACACACACACACACACACACACAATAACATATATATACACACACACCAGCTCTCCCTCTCACTCAGCACGAGAGAAACCGCCTGAAGGAGAGAGGAAGAGAGGGATAGAGAGAAAGAGAGGGAGAGAGATAAAAGTAGGGAGAAAGGGAGATATGGAGGGATGAATAGAGGAAGGGAGGGATGGAGGGATGAAGAGAGAGGAAGAGGGGGACAGGCAGAAGCAGTGGAAAAGAAAGAGAATTCAGAGTGAAGCGAATGATTGACAGAGTGGCAGAGAGATGGATGGAGAGAGAGAGCTGAGGAGAGAAAAGGAAGAATGGCAGACAGAGAGAAGGATGGACAAGACGAGAGGAGGAATAGAGTAGAGAAAAGGAGGAGAGCACTTCCATTGTGCACACACTCACACATGCACACACACACACACTTTTTTGCTTTTGCTTTTCACCACTGCAACAAGCAACACTTTTCGTTGGGGAATCGTAGGTCAGTGGTGTGGCTCTATGTGTATGTGTGTGTGTGTGTGTGTGTGTATATATATAGGTGTGTGTGTGTGTGTGTGTGTGTGTGTGTGTGTGTGTGTGTGTGTGTGTGTGTGTGTATATATATAGGGGTGTGTGTGTGTGTGTGTGTGTGTGTGTGTGTGTGTATATATAGGTATGTGTATATGTGTGTGTGTTGGCAGCAGGGAGCATGTTCACCTCTGCCATATGCACATACACATGTGTGTGTGCTCACACTGAGCAGATGGCTCTGTGTATCTGAACATTAACACTTGCTCTGTGGTTTGCCTGTTTATGCGTGTGAGAGTGTAT
>NC_085002.1:1940289-1957789 GCF_963854185.1 Sardina pilchardus | reverse complement strand
TCGCCAGGGAGACGCTAGTCTGGAACACAGTAGTTCACTAATGTTTCCATCGGTCGCCAGGGAGACGCTAGTCTGGAACACAGTAGTTCACTAATGTTTCCATCGGTCGCCAGGGAGACGCTAGTCTGGAACACAGTAGTTCACTAATGTTTCCATCGGTCGCCAGGGAGACGCTAGTCTGGAACACAGTAGTTCACTAATGTTTCCATCGGTCGCCAGGGAGACGCTAGTCTGGAACACAGTAGTTCACTAATGTTTCCATCGGTCGCCAGGGAGACGCTAGTCTGGAACACAGTAGTTCACTAATGTTTCCATCGGTCGTCAGGGAGACGCTAGTCTGGAACACAGTAGTTCACTAATGTTTCCATCGGTCGTCAGGGAGACGCTAGTCTGGAACACAGTAGTTCACTAATGTTTCCATCGGTCGTCAGGGAGACGCTAGTCTGGAACACAGTAGTTCACTAATGTTTCCATCGGTCGTCTGGGAGACAGTAGTCTGGAACACAGTAGTTCACTAATGTTTCCATCGGTCGTCAGGGAGACGCTAGTCTGGAACACAGTAGTTCACTAATGTTTCCATCGGTCGTCAGGGAGACGCTAGTCTGGAACACAGTAGTTCACTAATTTTTCCATCGGTCGTCAGGGAGAAAGTAGTCTAGAACACAGTAGTTCACTAGCGATTCCATTGGTCGGCAGACGTCTTGGCCACCCAGTAACGAGAGGGAATGATGCTATAGATTCCATATTGATTGGCCAGGTTTGCGTAAACAAACAAGGAATTTAACTCTGGTTAATCTTTTTCTTAAAGACCTACAGTAGTCAACATTTTGAATGTATACAACTCTCATGCCCCGACTGTACACAAGCTGTGATTGACAGTCAGATCTGCCAATGATCATGTATCCCTGCGCCTACTGGGCCAGAAGAACCGGGAGCGGTGGAGTTTTGCAGAGCACAGAACAGGCTCTAGGTGGAGGTAGTAGCAGGTTTTTTTCCTAAATCTGGCTGATTTACTGTATGTTCACTGTACAGTCGGTTTCCGTGAACATCATCAAAAGCTTCTTGCCAACTGCAGCTTCTCAATCACGCTCTGCCATGTAAATCACCTATAAGGCTCTTATTGTATATAACCTATAGGGCTCCTGTATGTAACACTCCTATGGCAGCTTTATGGCTACTATAAGGCACATGTAAGGCTCCTATATAACCTATTAGGCTCCTGTATGTAACACTCCTATGGCAGCTTTATGGCTACTATAAGGCACATGTAAGGCTCCTATATAACCTATTAGGCTCCTGTGTACATGTAAGACTCCTATGGCAGCTTTATGGCTACTATAAGGCACATGTAAGGCTCTTATTGTATATAACCTATAGGGCTCCTGTATGTAACACTCCTATGGCAGCTTTATGGCTACTATAAGGCACATGTAAGGCTCCTATATAACCTATTAGGCTCCTGTGTACATGTAACACTCCTATGGCAGCTTTATGGCTACTATAAGGCACATGTAAGGCTCCTATATAACCTATTAGGCTCCTGTGTACATGTAAGACTCCTATGGCAGCTTTATGGCTACTATAAGGCACATGTAAGGCTCCTATATAACCCATAGGGGTCCTGTATGTTAGACTCCTATGGCAGCTTTATGGCTACTATAAGGCACATGTAAGGCTCCTATATAACCTATAGGGGTCCTGTGTACATGTAAGACTCCTATGGCAGCTTTATGGCTACTATAAGGCACATGTAAGGCTCCTATATAACCTATTAGGCTCCTGTGTACATGTAAGACTCCTATGGCAGCTTTATGGCTACTATAAGGCACATGTAAGGCTCCTATTTAACCTATAGGGCTCCTGTATGTAAGACTCCTATGGCAGCTTTATGGCTACTATAAGGCACATGTAAGGCTCCTATTTAACCTATAGGGCTCCTGTATGTAAGACTCCTATGGCAGCTTTATGGCTACTATAAGGCACATGTAAGGCTCTTATTGTATATAACCCATAGGGGTCCTATGTAAGACTCATGTAGCGCCTATAGGTCCTGTAAGGCTCCTATAGCACCTCTATGGCTCCTGTAGCATGCACTGCAGTGTTCAGAAAGGCTCCTATAGCACCTCTGTGGCTCCTGTAGCATGCACTGCAGTGTTCAGAAAGGCTCCTATAGCACCTCTGTGGCTCCTGTAGCATGCACTGCAGTGTTCAGAAAGGCACCTATAGCACCTATGAGGCATATACGGCACCTACAGTATAGCACCTATACGGCATAAGGCACCTATAGCACCTATAAGGCACCTATAGCACCTATGAGGCATATAAGGCACCTACAGTATAGCACCTATACGGCATAAGGCACCTATAGCACCTATAAGGCACCTATAGCACCTATGAGGCATATAAGGCACCTACAGTATAGCACCTATACGGCATAAGGCACCTATAGCACCTATAAGGCACCTACTGTATACGGCATAAGGCACCTATAGCACCTATGAGGCATATACGGCACCTACAGTATAGCACCTATACGGCATAAGGCACCTATAGCACCTATAAGGCACCTATAGCACCTATGAGGCATACTGTATAAGGCACCTACAGTATAGCACCTACACAGCACAAGGCACCTACACAGCACAAGGCACCTACAGCACCTATAAGGCACCTATAGCACCTATAAGGCATATAAGGCACCTATAGCATCTATACGGCATAAGGCACCTATAGCATCTATAAGGCATATAGCACCTACAGTATAGCACCTATAAGGCTCCTGTGCACTGTGACCGACTCAACACAGCAGCTTCCTCTACAGCATCTGAGGGTTAGTCCTGGTGCACACGCACACACACACACACACACTCACACGCACACACACACTTGCTTCTTGTGTGGGTGCATGTGTGTGTGTGGTCCATCTCCTCCACTGAGAGAGGAGTGTGTATCCAGGTGGTTTGGGCTCAGGGATGCCCAGTGATGTTGAGTCTCCTGTGATGAAGAATACATGAATGAGGCTATTCCACTGCAGGTGCCATGAAGACCAGGCTGTGTGTGTGTGTGTGTGTGTGTGTGTGTGTGTGTGGGTGGACACACTTTGGCTGGAAACTTCCGTAGCTGTCATCAGGCGAGCCTTTCTTCTCTCATCTTTTTTCTTCTCTTCTCTTTTATTTGTGTGTGCTATTTTCAGTTCAGTGTTTGTGTGTGTGTGTGTGTGTGTGTGTGTGTTCCGTCTCCACTCTCTGTTCCTGCAGTGCAGATGAATGCCCTCACCAGGAGGCCATGGCTGCCTGAACCAAATATGTCATTAACGTTATAACGCTATGAAAGTGAAGTTCAGTCAACACACACACACACACACACACACACACACATATACACATACACATACACACTCATACATACACACAATTATGCACACACACACTCAAACGTCAAAAGTGGTTTGTGGATGTTCACTTCTGTAAGTAAAGAGCTGGGCTCTCTAACTAACACACACACACACCCATACACATACACACACACAGGGCCAGAACCAGGCCGGACCCCTCCTTCACACACACACACACACACACACACACACACACACACACACACACACCTCCTGTGTTCACCTGTCATCACTGGAGCTGCTTATCCCTAATCTGAGCTGTAGCTCCTCAGGCTGTGATTGGCCGTGACCCTGTCTGCACTGGGAGCATCGGTGCGTCTCATTGGACAACACCAGCCAGATGGAGCAGTCAGTGGGGGGGTGTATGTATGTATGTGTGTGTGGGAGAGTGTATGTGAGTGAGTGTGTGGGAGGTTGTGTGTCAGTGAGTGTCAGTGAGTGTGTGTGTTGGGGGGGGCGGGGGGTGGTGGTTCTGCACAGCTGTCATTAGCTTAGCAGTGCCTGTCAGCACTAAACAGTGTTATAGAGGTGGACAGAGAGAGAGAGATGCTGTCTCTTTAGCAGAGAGAGAGAGAAAGAGAGAGAGATGCTGTCTCCTTTAGCAGAGAGAGAGAGAGAAGAGAGAGATGCTGTCTCTTTAGCAGAGAGAGAGAGAGAGAGAGAAGAGAGAGAGATGCTGTCTCCTTTAGCAGAGAGAGAGAGAAAGAGAGAGAGATGCTGTCTCCTTTAACAGAGAGAGAGAGAGAAGAGAGAGATGCTGTCTCCTTTAGCAGAGAGAGAGAGAGAGATGCTATCTCCTTTAGTATCTTTATGTGAATAGTTGTTGGGTGTTTCGTAGTCTTTATGTGAATAGTTGTTGGGTGTTTTGTATCTTTATGTGGATAGTTGTTGGGTGTTTCGTAGTCTTTATGTGAATAGTTGTTGGGTGTTTTGTATCTTTATGTGAATAGTTGTTGGGTGTTTCGTAGTCTTTATGTGAATAGTTGTTGGGTGTTTTGTATCTTTATGTGGATAGTTGTTGGGTGTTTCGTAGTCTTTATAGTTGTTGGGTGTTTCGTAGTCTTTATGTGAATAGTTGTTGGGTGTTTCGTAGTCTTTATAGATGTTGTGTTTCGTATCTTTATGTGAATAGTTGTTGGGTGTTTCGTAGTCTTTATGTGAATAGTTGTTGGGTGTTTCGTAGTCTTTATAGTTGTTGGGTGTTTCGTAGTCTTTATGTGAATAGTTGTTGGGTGTTTCGTAGTCTTTATAGTTGTTGGGTGTTTTGTAGTCTTTATGTGAATAGTTAGGTGTTTCGTAGTCTTTATGTGAATAGTTGTTGGGTGTTTTGTATCTTTATGTGAATAGTTGTTGGGTGTTTCGTAGTCTTTATGTGAATAGTTGTTGGGTGTTTCGTATCTCTATGTGAATAGTTGTTGGGTGTTTCGTATCTCTATGTGAATAGTTGTTGGGTGTTTCGTTTCTTTATGTGAATAGTTGTTGGGTGTTTCGTATCTCTATGTGAATAGTTGTTGGGTGTTTCGTATCTTTATGTGAATAGTTGTTGGGTGTTTCGTATCTTTATGTGAATAGTTGTTGGGTGTGCACTATGCAGTCAGCTCCTTAATAAGTCCCCTGTACCTCCTCTATGAGGAGACTGCATTGGTCTCAGAGCTCAAGTTGGATTTGTGGTACACTCACACACACATCAGACGGGTGTAGAGGAACATGGTACACTCACACACCCACACACACATCACATGGTGTAGAGCTGCAGTGATGGTACACTCACACACACACATCAGACGGTGTAGAGTAACATGGTACACTCACACACTCACACACATATCAGACGGGTGTAGAGCTGCAATGATGGTACACTCACACACACACATACATCATCAGATGGGTGTAGAGTAACATGGTACACTCACACACTCACACACACATCAGACGGGTGTAGAGTAACATGGTACACTCACTCACACACACATATCAGACGGTGTAGAGCTGCAATGATGGTACACTCACACTCACACACACACACACACATATCAGACGGGTGTAGAGCTGCAGTGATGGTACACTCACACACACATCAGGGATGTCAGGCATCTTAGGGGGATGCTGGAGGGGGTTGCTGACTCTATGACCTCTGACATTGATCACACACACACACACACACACACACACACACACACACACACACACACACACACACACACACACACACACACACACACACACACACACTGTTACGCCCGGCTCAAGGCGCAACACAAAAGAGGCACAACAACAGATTCAAATTATATTTATTAAGGTACTCCAGGCGCGCGGGAACCTCTTTTTGACCAGGGGTGCTGAATAACAAAATAATGAAGAATGGCCAACGATTTGTCCCTGCTCTACATGTTTTGGATTTTGACTGCTAAAAACGTCATTAGCGCGGTGTAGTTTACGGTTGAGGGCAAGACGTTTCATATATCCTATAGTCCTTTGCAACCACAAATTCTAATGTTCTACAAATGCGACAGCACCAGGCGCGTCGCTATAGGTGTTCAAAAGATTAAGGGCTGTACCTCGGCTGACCCTTCCATTTCCCGGGGGTCCGGGGGTTTATCCCCCGGGAAAATTTAAAAATTGGGCTGTGAAAGATGCGATTTCAGCATAGTTTGAGAAGGAAAGTAAGGCCAATCGTTGAGGTCCCCGTCGTCATATTTTTTAAAACAAAGCTAATTTCCCCACCAGACCGAAGTCTACGTCTAGATGTATGCCTATATAGACTACATCTAGCAGAACGTTAATAACAGACTCTGACGAAGATGTAGGCTAATCAAAACGTTAGACGGTTGCTTTGCACCTTTGCAATAGGCTACAATAGGCTAAACAAACAAATAAAACCATTAAGCCTTATAAACTGAGCTGCTCCGGTTTATCTTTTTGATCAACTTGTCCCCTGCTGTGGATGCACCAGTTGCTTGTAGAAGAGCATATCTATTCCTTTTTTGAAGTTCCCTATAGGCTATGTAATTTAGAGGTTTAATTACAACTTTAGAACGATGTGACCGGCCACCCGGCGTCCTCTAGTTTTGTTTAAACGGGAAATACGTGTAACCAGAGGACGCCGGGTGGCCGG
Organism: Sardina pilchardus; assembly: GCF_963854185.1. Lineage (NCBI taxonomy): Eukaryota > Metazoa > Chordata > Actinopteri > Clupeiformes > Clupeidae > Sardina > Sardina pilchardus. Next base: position 1,951,280 of record NC_085002.1, on the reverse strand, counting down.
TCACATCGTTCTAAAGTTGCAACAAATGATTCGGGCTCCATAACGCCAGATCAGCGCTAGTAACAATGTTGCAGTTGTGGATAGATACGGCTCTGGTGGCTGCTAGCAGTGGCATTCGTTTGGAATATCATAAAAACCTGTGCGGTGATTTTCATCATTACTTTTAACGCACGAAAAAAGCGCCTGCCGGCAAGGGGTGCTGCAGCACCCTCAGCACCCCCCTTCCCGCGCCCTTGAGGTACTCTATTAAAGCAAATGTCTAGGGAGTGAAAACTATAAGTGTCTGAATGCGACGCGTGTCAGTCATGTGTAACTGTGTGTTCACACCGCGGGCGACTTGAGCTTCCAAAGATTCCGGAAGTCATTCATTTTCAATGGAAGCCGGCTTCTCTCAGCTGCCAGCAGCGACCAATCTGTCGGCGTCGCGTTTTGGGCGTCTTGAGCGACTAGAGAAAGTTGAAAGTGGTTTAACTTTATGGTAATGAGCTATGACGCGGTTCAGCGACCAAACGACTTTCAACGAACATAGAATGCTACCACGTCAGAGCGGCCAGGAGCGACCAAAGCTTCCCAGCTTCCCACGGCGTCCTTTACAGGGCGTCCAGGGCGATTTTGGAAGCTCAAGTCGCTCTTGGTCTGAACACACAGTTAGTAAGTAGAAGTGTTATGCAGTGCGGTGTGTCCAAAAGATGTGTGTGTGTGAGACTTCCGGTTTCGGTCATGGTGGAGTAGGCAGCTCAAGTGAGGAGCTCCGACCTAACTTGCACATTACTTTGTCGAATTTGATATTAGGGTCTCAGGACTGAAGTTAAATAAGAATTATTTTGTGTTATATGACCACACGCAACTAATGGCTTCTAAAAGGCAAAAACAGACTGCTTTGGTGACCGCAGGACACACAATTGTTGACAAGCTAACAGCAATGGCTAATTCTCCTGCTAGTGACCGCTCTTCCAACGACGATGGAATAACCAGGACACAACTGGTTGAAGAACTGTCCAAACAACGCGCTAGTTTGAAAGAAGATATTTCAACACTCATGCAAGAATCTCTTGGACCGTTACACACTTCGGTGAATGCACTGAAAGAGACCGTGGACAGCTTTCAACAACGTCTGACTGCAACGGAATCCTTGGCTGGGGAGAACTTTGATAAGATTTTCGAAACTGAAGCAGCTATCAAGACTCTACGAACCCAGAATGCTACACTGATGGATCGTGTTGAAGACTTAGAAAATCGGTCACGCAGAGCCAATTTGAGGATTGTAAATGTTCCAGAGGACAGTGAGGGTGCTGAGGACACTGTCAAATTTGTGTCGGGCATGTTGATGGAGGTTACAGGCAATGCGCTGTTTGAATCTGCCCCAGCTCTGGAGAGAGCGCACAGAATCGGCAAAAAGCCTGAAAAGTCTGGTATACCCCCACGTCCTTTTGTGGTATGTTTTCACCGATTTCAAGAAAAAGAACGAATGCTGCAATGGGCTAGACAGCACACAGCTACATACCGAAATGCTACCCTGAGGATATACCCAGACTACAGCGTCAATTTATCTAGGAGACGGGCTGAATTCAACGACGTCAAGCAGGCCTTATACCAGAAGGGGATAAAATTCCAGCTACTCTACCCTGCTGTCTTGCGAGTCACGCATGATGGAAATACTTTCAAATTTAACACACCAGAGGAGGCAAAAGCTTTTTATGACCAAAAGGTGATGGGCGGAGACGATTAGGACTAACTGGACTTCTGATTTTGGCTGCAGTTAGCTTGTTGCTAACACATTTGAAGAGCTCTCCCACACAGACTGAGAACGTGAACTTGTCCCTCTTTGAGGTAAACTGTTGTTTTACTTAGCAGCTAACCTACGGATTGCGGGAGCTATTAGGTCGATTATTGACTCGTTTTCTTTTTGGTAAGTGTCACTCTTATTACTTTTTCAACTGATAATGGTCACCGGCTGCCACCTGTTGGATTTGGTTAATTAACGTTGAACTGCTAGTGCTAACCTAGCCGATTCTTTTTGTGTGTTTGTTTTTGTTTTATGTGCGCAGTGTGCGTGACTGACGAAGGATTTTGGTTATTCGTTTATTTGTACTTTGTGGTTAAGATTTAAATCTGAGAGCTTTGTATTATGCTATTCTGTTTCACAATGTTATTGCTACATGGTTAAGGCTCTTCACTGTTGACGATAGGGTAGGATGTACCGGAAGGTTCAAAAGTTAGGAGGGAGCCTGCAGTCTGCCCTTGTTCTAGTGGCAGACATAGGAGTGTTGAGGGTTAGGGGGGGGCCCATCAATGTAACTTATAGTGTATTTTGTACTAGATGGGGATTGTGTACTGCCCAATGTTATTTCATTTTGCTTTGTGTGATGCTTATGTTTTTGGAGGTTTTTGACAATTATTATGGGGCGCATTTTCTTCTTTTCTTTTTCCTTTTAACAGAACATGTCATATGACATAACTAATGTCAGGGCTGAAGTAGGTGCAACATCAACTCAGTTTATTACTTGGAATGTGAAAGGAATGAATGGGCCGAATAAGAGATCAAAGATATTTTCCCACTTAAAGAAATTAAATGCAGAAATAATATTTTTGCAAGAAACACATCTGAAAGTAGCGGACCAAGTCAGGCTTAGGAAGAACTGGGTTGGGCAGAGTTTTCATTCTAACTTCAACACTAGAGCACGGGGGGCAGCGATCTTAATTCACAAAAAAGTATTATTTACTCCATCTCAGACAATCTCAGACCCCCAAGGACGATTTGTAATAGTATCAGGATCACTCTTTAATACTCCAGTAGTACTAGCAAGCGTATACGCCCCAAATTGGGACGATGTCAGCTTCATAAATAAACTTATCTCTCTTATTCCGAATTTGAATTCACATAAACTAATTCTTGCAGGTGATTTTAACACCGTCATGGACCCAGCCATAGATCGCTCCAACCCTAAGACTTTAGTACGCTCTAAGATGTCTCTAGCTCTTAGTGAATTTGCTGATCGGATTGGTAGTGTTGATCCGTGGAGGTTCCTCTATCCACATAAAAAGGAATTCTCCTATTTTTCACATGTTCACCATACATATAGTAGGATAGATTTTTTCTTAATTGACAAAACACTTCTTCCTGCTTTAAAGAAGGTGGAATACACTGCTATTATTGAGTCAGATCATGCTCCAGTGTCTCTTGATCTTTTGTTTGCTCAAAACCTGACACAGCGTAGCACATGGAGATTGAACACAGCCCTACTTACAGATAGTCACTTTTGCAATCTTCTATCTAAGGCAATAGATGACTTTATGCTATTTAACAAGTCAGACTCTATATCTCCATCTACTTTATGGGAGACGCTTAAAGTAGTTGTAAGAGGAGAGATTATATCATTCACTATTTCACGCAATAAAGAGAGAAAGCAGAAGGAACAAGAACTCATTTCGTCAATTAGAAACATAGACCGGCAATATTCCATCACCCCCACTCCAGAGTTATACAAAGAGAGGATTGCACTGAAAACCCAATATGATTTGTTATCAACTGAAAGGACTGAAAGACATCATCTGTGGTCAAAAGGTCATTATTACGAACATGGGGAGAAAGCAGGCCGTCTTTTGGCCTATCAACTGAAATGTAGGTCCGCTTCTCGCTTAATCCCACAGATTCGCAATGCTTCACAATCATTGACCACAGATCCAGTAGAAATTAATAACACCTTTAAAGAATTCTACTCAGAACTATATACTTCTACATTCCCACAGGATAGCTCAAACATGAACACTTTCTTGGATAGTATAGACATACCAACCATAGATGCAGCTGCTAAAGACAATCTTGACAAGCCCATACAACTGCAGGAGATTGTTGATGCCATTCATAAAATGCAAAGCGGCAAATCACCGGGGCTTGATGGCTATCCTGTAGACTTTTACAAAAAGTTTTCTTCTCAACTTGCTCCCATCTTACTTGAAATGTTTAATCACTCTTTTAATCAGAATCACTTACCACAGACTTTGACTGAAGCATCCATTTCACTTCTTTTAAAGCCAGGCAAAGACCCACTTGATTGTGGGTCCTACCGACCTATATCTTTGCTAAATTCAGATGTCAAAATCTTGGCTAAACTTCTTTCCTCTAGATTGGATAGTGTAGTATCCCACATAATCTCAATGGAACAATCTGGATTCATGAGAGGCCGTCACTCCTTCACAAATATACGCAAACTCCTAAATGTTATTCACTCACCAGCATCCAGGGGGACACCTGAGGTTGTTGTCTCCCTGGATGCTGAAAAAGCATTTGACAGGGTTGAATGGTGTTATTTATTTACTGTCTTGGGGAAGTTTGGTTTTGGATCAGATTTCATTTCTTGGATCCGCTTATTATATACTGCTCCTAAAGCATCAGTACTTACAAATAAATTATCTTCCCATCTGTTCTCTCTGTCAAGGGGTACACGTCAGGGATGTCCCCTCAGCCCTTTGTTATTTGCATTAGCTATTGAACCGCTATCAATTAAGTTCAGAACAGCCCCCGACATCCTTGGAATTCATAGGTTGGACACTGAGCACAGAGTTTCTTTATATGCAGATGACCTGCTTCTTTATATTTCAGATCCAGTGTCATGTGTTCCTAATATTATTAATATCCTAAATGACTTTGGGCGGTTCTCAGGTTACAAATTAAACCTTTCCAAAAGTGAATGCTTTCCTGTCAATAATCTTGCCCTTCATATATCAGACAATACACTCCCTTTCCGTATGTCAAGGACTGGCTTTAAATACTTAGGGATACAGATCACCCGTGTTTTCTCAGATCTTTTTGACAAGAATTTTAAACCTCTCTTACTCAAATTGGAATCAGATTTAAAGCGATGGTCTGTCCTTTATTTATCTCTTGTAGGTAGAGTTAACTGTATAAAGATGAACGTCCTACCTAGGTTTTTGTACCTATTTCAATGTCTCCCAGTCTTTTTGTCTAAATCTTTCTTCCAGTCTCTGAATAAGTTAATATTCTCTTTTCTGTGGGCTGGCAAAAATCCTAGAATACGTAGAGAACTTTTGGAAAGACCCAGAGACCAGGGTGGCCTAGCACTTCCCAATATGGAAAAATACTACTGGGCGTCCAATATACAAAAAGTAACATACTGGTTTCAGGCCCCAGAACTGGATTGGTGCAAAATAGAGGCAAACTCTTGTTTTTCTACTTCACTCTCTGTTTTAATTACAGCAAAATTACCATTCTCTCCATCCAAGTTCTCATCCAGCCCTGTTGTAATCTCCACTCTTCAAATATTGGCACAATTCAGAAGGAAATTTAAGCTTAAAGAATTCTCTGTGTATAGCCCAATTTGTGATAACCATCTATTCCCTGCATCCAGAATTGACCATACCTTCACTCTGTGGCGTAGGAATGGTCTAACTTTATGCTACCACTTTTATATAGACGGTCTTTTTGCCACTTTTACTGATCTTTCTGAGAAATTTCATTTACAGCGGTCAGACTTATTTAGATACTTTCAGGTCCGTCATTTTATTCAAAGCCAGAGTCCATCATTTCCTGCTTTACCAACAGACACAGGACTTGAGAAAATCTTGCGGACTCCTATTCAGCACAGGAGAATGATCTCAAGCATATCAAATATAATAACTTCCCTCCAGGAAACGTCACTAGAGTGGCTTAGAACTGATTGGGCTGAAGAACTTGGGATGGAAATCTCTGATGCAGTCTGGGACTGTGCTCAGGCTAGAGTTAATGAAACATCATCTTGTGCCCGTCTCAGCTTGATACAGTTCAAGGTTTTTCACAGAATTTACTATACAAAATCCAAACTGGCCAGAATCTATACTGATATTGAAGATAGGTGTGAGCGTTGTAATTCTACACCAGCAGATATGTCTCATATGTTTTGGACCTGTGCTAAACTAAGAGATTTTTGGACATTTGTTTGCAACACTTTAAACGATGCTTTTGATACCAAAGTGAAACCCTCTGCAGACATGGCCATCTTTGGAGTCTTGATTAACGAGATCTTACTGCCCACTGATAAGAAGAATGCTTTTGCTTTTGCCTCTTTGCTAGCCCGTAGAAGAATAGCTTTACAGTGGAAATCTCCTGATCCACCTAAGGGGTCTGTCTGGCTCAGCGACCTAATGTTTTTCTTGAAACTAGAAAAAATTAAGTACTTCACCAGAGGATCAGTAAGAAAATTTCATAAAATATGGGACCCGTTGATTCTGTATTTTGATAGGCTCAACACTCTCCCATAAGACAATAGGACCCTGATGTGTGTTTCAACCATGTGTAACTGAAGGCATGTAAAATGTAAGAGTGTGGAATGCCCCCCCCCCTTTTTTTTTTTTTTTTTTTTATTTTATTTTTTATTATTTATTTGTTTATTTATTTATTTGATTTAATTCAATTTAATTTATTATATTAATTCTGTTACAGTTATTGTTATTACTATTATTATTAATATTATTATTATTATTATTATGTACTTTATACTATGTAATTTTCACTATTGCACTTCATTTCAACTTTTGATGGCAGTAAGTGGGTGTTGTGGGTGGGATTTGATTGACAAAATAATGTTAAACCAATTCAAGATATTGTATTTAAATGCATCCTGTACAGCATTACCTTTCTTGAATAAAAAATATGTTTAAAAAAAAAAAAAAAAAAAGATGTGTGTGTATGGTTGGTGGTAGAGAGAGAGACTGATGTAAGTGTAACGGGTGCTAGCTGGTTAGCTATGCTGTAGAACGTTAGTAAACCTCACTCCCCGACGCTTCAAGAGCGCTGCTGGCATGAAAGCTAGTAGCCTGGGCTTTTAGCTGGATTGTTAGCGCGCTCGACTCCCGATCCGAGGTGCTGCTGTTTCGCGGGTTCGAGTCCGGGCGTGTGCAGGGCTGGACCACGGTGGTTCCACACAACGCAGGTTACATAAGGGATGGCGATGGTTTCTATGGCTACACCGGCGCCAGGTGAGGCCAATCTCCCTCAATTAGAGTCCCCACTGCAAGCCAGCATTCTGCCCGTGTGGCCGCCACGAAACAGCAAACGGCCCTTAGGGGGAGCAGAGGGGCGTCACACACACGCACACACACACACACACACACACACACGCACACACACGGGAGATGATGGGTTGATGTTGAGGGGCGGCTGCCTGCTGTCGCTGTGCCACCTTCAGCTGGGTGAGGTGGTAGTGGTATCTGGTGCGTTGGCAGCCGTTGCCATGGCAAATGTGTCCAGACAGGGGGGCAGTGTTGTGTGTGTGTGTGTGTGTGTGTGTGTGTGTGTGTGTGGGGGGGGGGGGGGGGGGGGGTCTTTCTGCACTGGTGCCCTGTGCCAGGACAGGACTGTGCCAGGAGACTTGGACACACTCTAGACACACACTCCAGGTCATCCATCACTCCACCATCAGCCAGGCAGGTGTGTGTGTGTGTGTGTGTGTGTGTGTGTGTGTGTGTGTGTTCATGTTGGTGTTTGTGTAATTGTATTTGACTCTGAATTAGTGCTTCTGTGTGTGTGTTTGTGCTGAGATGTCAGTGGGAGGATTGATGTGTTGTGGATTGTGTGTGTGTGTGTGGATTGTGTGTGTGTCAGTATGATGATTGATGAGTGTATATTCTGAAGCTTCCTATTGTCTCTCTCTCAGAGTGATCAATCAGCACACACACCAAAACTCAGCTGATTCTCCACACTGACCTCAAGCCTTAAGAGCATGATAAATGTCTGTGTGTGTGTGTGTGTGTGTGTGTGTGTGTGTGTGTGTGTGTGTGTGTGTGTGTGTGTGTGTGAGAGAGAGTGATCTCACATGCTTGAACATGCTTGTATTAATTACACTTGGCTGGGTGTGTCCTCTTGGCACACGCGTGCGTGTGTGTGTGTGCGTGTGTGTGTATGTGTGTGTGTGAATAAAGCGTCTAACTCAGCAGCTCATTTGGCCCAGTTGCTAATGGCCTACAAGCACAATTAGGCCCAAAGGTCAAACTCCCTAATTGTAATTTAATTTGGCATCAGGCGGCATTCTGATGCCACATGCCATTCGTTTGGGCTTCAGAGACACACACACACACACACACACATACTGTACACACACACACAAGAGTGTCCCCGTGCCTTGTGGAGGATCTGAACTCCATCTGAACAGAGAACACACACACACACACACACACACACACAGACTCCATCTGAACAGAGAACACACACACACACACACACACACACACACACACACACACACACACACACACACACACACGAGCTGCCAGGTCTGGACATGGTCCTGAATTGGCCCAGGTCTGGGGGTCAGTGTCTGCCACTGACTGCTGGTACGTGTGTGTGAACTACATCCTCCTGAAGCACAGGCCATGCTTGCGCTCCGTTAGGGGGTGGTGAGGGTGTAGTGTCCATTTGGTCTGCACACACACACACACACACACACACATAAACCTCACGCCCCCCCCAAAAAAGACAACAGACGCCGACTCATTCCTGGGTGGTGAGGGGTGTAGTGTCCGTCAGCATTGAGTAAACCTCACTCCCCAAAAAAGCCACGTCAAGCACACACACACACACACACACACACACACACACACACACACACTCACACACATATAAACCTCACTCCCCAAAAAAGCCACGTCAAGCACACACACACACACACACACACACACACACACACACACACACACACACACACACACACTCACACATATATAAACCTCACTCCCCAAAAAAGCCACGTCAAGCACACACACACACACACACACACACACACACACACACACACACACACACATAAACCTCACTCCCCAAAAAAGCCACGTCAAGCACACACACACACACACACACACACCTATAAACCTCATTCTCCAAAAAAGACATATCTCACACACACAGTATACTAAGAGAGAGCACACACACACACACACAGTATGCTAAGAGAGAGCACACACACACACACAGTATGCTAAGAGAGCGCACACACACACAGTGTGCTAAGAGAGAGCACACACACACACACACACACACAGTATGCTAAGAGAGAGCACACACACACACACACACAGTATGCTAAGAGAGCATGTCCACACACTACGCAGTGCAGAGCAGCTTGTACTGATGCTGGTGACACCAGTGTGAGTGGAGCGCTGCTCTATATTCAATAGGACTGTACGTTTATTCACTGAACACCACTCTCTCTCTCTCTCTCACACACACACACACACACACACACACACTACGCAGTGCAGAGCAGCTTGTACTGATGCTGGTGACACCAGTGTGAGTGGAGAGCTGCTCTATATTTAATAGGACTGTACGTTTATTCACTGAACACCACTCTCTCTCTCACACACACACACACACACACACACACACTACGCAGTGCAGAGCAGCTTGTACTGATGCTGGTGACACCAGTGTGAGTGGAGAGCTGCTCTATATTTAATAGGACTGTACGTTTATTCACTGAACACCACTCTCTCTCTCACACACACACACACACACACACACACACACACTACGCAGTGCAGAGCAGCTTGTACTGATGCTGGTGACACCAGTGTGAGTGGAGAGCTGCTCTATATTTAATAGGACTGTACGTTTATTCACTGAACACCACTCTCTCTCTCTCTCTCTCTCTCTCACACACACACACACACACACACACACACACACACACACACACACACTACGCAGTGCAGAGCAGCTTGTACTGATGCTGGTGACACCAGTGTGAGTGGAGCGCTGCTCTATATTCAATAGGACTGTACGTTTATTCACTGAACACCACTCTCTCTCTCACACACACACACACACACACACACTACGCAGTGCAGAGCAGCTTGTACTGATGCTGGTGACACCAGTGTGAGTGGAGAGCTGCTCTATATTTAATAGGACTGTACGTTTATTCACTGAACACCACTCTCTCTCTCTCACACACACACACACACACACACACACACACACACACACACACACACACACTACGCAGTGCAGAGCAGCTTGTACTGATGCTCTGGTGACACCAGTGTGTGAGTGGAGCGCTGCTCTATATTTAATAGGACTGTACGTTTATTCACTGAACACCACTCTCTCACACACACACACACACACACACACACACACACCAGTGTGAGTGGAGAGCTGCTCTATATTTAGTAGGACTGTACGTTTATTCACTGAACACCACTCTCTCTCTCTCACACACACACACACACACACACACACACAGATGGCTCTATAAGTAATATGACTGGAGGTCTGTTCACCTTGCCATGTGACCATGGGGAGTTGAACAGCAGTGATGTCACAGTCTTTTCTCTCGTGATTTTCAGAGTGACTTTCTCTTCGCATGATAACAGACATTTTACATAACTCGCTATGACAACAGATATTTTACATAATTCGCTAATTCTTTGCGGCCCAGTTGTGGAAGAATAAAAGAGGAATAAATTAATAAATAAATAACTAGATTCCGCATCCGGCCCGAGCTCATGGCTCCCGGCTCACGGCTCAGTGATTCTGTTCCGGCGGATTCACATCCTCCGGCTGCACCGCCGCCAAATCCCGCTTAGGATCCGACGCCGTGCGTCCGTGCGTCTGTCCGTGCGTGTGTGTGTGTGTGTGTGTGTGTGTGTATGTGTGTCCTCGCTCCGTAATCCTGCCGCTCTTGGAGAAGAAGACGTGCGTCCGTGCGTCTGTCCGTGCGTGTGTGCACACACGCGCTTGTGTGTGTGTGTGTTTGTGTGTGTGTGCGTGTATGTGTGTCCTCACTCCGTAATCCTGCCACTCTTGGAGAAGAAGACGGTGCCTAGAATCCTTTTGCTTTGTGCTGCTTTGGCTGCAGATTGTACACACACACACACACACACACACACACACACACACACACACACACACACACACACACACACACACACACACACACACACACACACATACACACACACACACACGCACACACACATTTAAACCTCACTCCCCA
>NC_085002.1:1935289-1937789 GCF_963854185.1 Sardina pilchardus | reverse complement strand
TGAGTGTGAAGCGTAATTGGTGGTTTGTGTTGCATTTGAAAGGAAAAGGCTTTTCAGTAATGCAGACTATTAGTAAATATGCTATCCTCCTATTGAGGACCACAATGGAAATAAGCTTTTGGACTTCACTGAGTTGCCTTTGATATCTTTACGAATATGCATGAGAAGCAAATCTCTGTATTTTGTCTTCCACAGTAATAATAATAATAATAGCTTTAGCGTGTGTAGCACAGAGCTGCTTTAGCATGTGTAGCACAGAGATGCTTTAGCGTGTGTAGCATAGAGCAGCTTTAGCAGGTGTAGCACAGAGCTGCTTTAGCATGTGTAGCACAGAGCAGCTTTAGCGTGTGTAGCATAGAGCAGCTTTAGCATGTGTAGCATAGAGCTGCTTTAGCAGGTGTAGCATAGAGCAGCTCTAGCATGTGTACTAGCAGGGCATGAAATTGGCACCCGCCAACTAGCCAAATGCGGGTAACTTTTGTGATTGGCAGGTGAAACTTTCAACCTACCTGCCACATTGGCGGGTAGCCAATAAAACAACGAAACACTGAAAAACACCGTTAAAACGAGACTCGCAACAATGTTTACAGAGATAGCCTACAGTAGGTGCGTTTGACTTCATGTAGCCGTCTTAAGACGACTGCAGACGAGACTATTTCTGACATTCTGATAGGTTTTCATCCATGACGTATGTACAACTCCGGTTTGAAAGACGTATCAGAATGTCAGAAATAGTCTCGTCTGCAGTCGTCTTAAGACGGCTACATGAAGTCAAACGCACCTAGTGTAACACCATGTAAGATCGGGTGATTGTCTTGACTGATATGTCTGTCTACACTGATGCCATTCAAAAGAGGTTTTGCACGTTACTCCACTAATGAGCTATACTTAGGCTATGTATATTTTGTTCATTCTTATTTTGGACACAAAAAAATTTGGCTGGTAAAAGAACACAGTGGCTGGTGGATTTCAAAATCCACCCGCCACAATGGCTGGTGGCCAAAAAAGTTAACTTCATGCCCTGTGTACTAGCATAGAGCTGACCAAGGCGACCTGGGGAGAGTGTACGAGGATAGAGTGCTGAGAACACATACAAGATAGAGACGCACAGAGATGGATAGAGATATATAGATAGAGATAGATGGATAGATACAGATAGATAGATAGATATATAGATAGATAGACGATTAGATAGTTGTAACCCTAGTTGTAACCCTAGTTATAGTGGTGCAAACCTCAGCGTGTTTTTATGTATTTCATATTTGCCAGTTTTCAGACATTTCTGATGACTGCAGCAGGCGGCGTGATGCAACTGTTCCAGGATGTGAAGGTCGAGCTGCCCTCTGTGATGAGGAAGAATGTGTAGATAGAACGAACGCACTGACCCACTTTTATATCTTACTCTTGTTCTCTCTTTCCCTCTCTCTCTCTCTCTCTCTATTCCCCTCTCTCTCTAACCCTCTCTCTCAATCTATCTATCCCTCTCTCTCTCTCTCTATTCCCCCTCTCTCTAACTCTCTCTCTCTCTCTATCCCTCTCCCTCTCTCTCTCTCTATCCCTCTATCCCTCTCTCTTTTCTCTTTTTGCCCCCACTGCAGTCCAGCCTTAACGGGCCAGAAAGACTAACACCATGTAACACTTTGGATATGTCACTCTAGGGAGCAAGCACACACACGCACACACACACACACACACACACACACACACACACACACACACACACACAAATTGGACAGTATGTGAATGTATGCATCCTACTGCAGAAGTGTTTATCTACAATGTGTGTGTGTGTGTGTGTGTGTGTGTGTGTGTGAGGTGTGTGTGTTGGCTTATTAGAGCAGGCAGTTTGGTCTGAGGGGCAGACTTAACTAACACACGCCCCGAGATGCCTTCACTATGAGTTGACTCTCTCACATAGCCCCATCCACACCTCCACTTGCTGTCTGCTGAATCTGCTCTCAGTGTGTGTGTGTGTGTGTGTGTGAGAGAGAGAGAGAGAGCTTGTTTAAAGGCTCTAGGGCTTCAGAGGGCTGAGTTGTGTGTGTGTGTGTGGGGGGGGGGGGGGGGGGGGGAGTTGTTTTAAGGATTTTGCAGGATGGGGGGGGCCTAACATGCTCATATTCACAGAGGCATTTACACTTTATCACAGCACATTCACAGTCGTGTGTGTGTGTGTGTGTGTGTGTGTGTGTGTGTGTGTGTGTGTGTGTGTGTGCAAGCCATGTGTTGTAGACCTATACATGACATCTTCAGTGTAGAGCAACAACACACACTTGCAACAACACACACACAAGCAACAACACACACTTGCGACAGCACACACAAGCAACAGCACACACTTGCAACAACACGCATTTGCGACAGCACACACTTGCAGCAACACACACTTGCAACAACACACATTTGCAACAACACACACTTGCAACAACACATACTGTAGCAACAACACACACTTGCAACAGCACACACTTGCAAGAGCACACACTTGCAACAACACACA
>NC_085002.1:1922789-1927789 GCF_963854185.1 Sardina pilchardus | reverse complement strand
TGCCCCTCGTCTGCGCGTGCATCTAGTTTTGTTGGTAAAGGGGAAATATACTGTGTGTATATAATTGCGAGTTGTGTGTCCACAGCTGATGGTGGTTAGGGTTAGGGTGTATGGGTGTCTGTGTGTGTGTGTTTTGTATGAATGATGTGTGTGTGTGTGTGTGTATATAATTGTGAGTTGTGTGTCCACAGCTGATGGTGTCGAGGCAACGGAAGGACAGACCAGATGCTGAGGACAGGATGGACAGCTCCAAGCCCATATGGAAGGTGTGTGTGTGTGTGTGTGTGTGTGTGTGTGTGTGTGTGTGTGTGTGTGTGTTTGTGTGTTCTGCTCTAAGCCCATGGAAGGTGAGTGTGTGTGTGTGTGTGTGTGTGTGTGTGTGTGTGTGTGTGTGTGTGTGTGTGTTTGTGTGTGTTCTGCTGCTCCAGGCCCATGGTAGGTGAGTGGTCTTTGGTGGACCCCTGGCATGTCCAGTTCATGCAGTATATATGATCTGTGGAACTTCAGCTGTACATTATTAAGGTGTGTGAAAATAAGCTGGACTCTGATGAAGATGTAGTGAACATCGAAACGTTAGCAGTCAGTAACAGTAGTTCGTACAGTGCTCCTTGCCATAGGGAAACGTTCGTTCGCCCGTAACAGTAGTTCGTACAGTTAACCTTTTACGATAAAATGCAAATAATTATTTCCAGGTCAGTAAGAACTCTAAGTACCTTCGACAACATTGTCTTGTCCTCTTTCATCTCCGACCGAGTCAACTGATCAACATTCAACACGAACTCCACAAACCCAGTAAGTATACCGACATGCACAACATATTTGTCAATACCGAAGGAATATTTCAAAATGGCGTCGGGGGCGGGTTTAACCTTTGAAGTGGGGGAAGATTTTAAACAAATATTGTGAAAATATGAGGTAAAATGTACAAGTGTAATGTACCGAAAAACTATGTAGACATGTTGAAAAAGATATTTGGTTTGAATATAGATTGTTAGTGTAACATTAGCGGACATTTTATCATTTTATTTCATGACGTAATTTGCAACATTAAAATATGCCGGGAAAATGGAGGGACATTAAAAAAAAACCAAAGCGCGCGTTAACGTTATCGCAAGATATCAGATATGCAGTAGTCATGCAGAATGAATTCGCCATTGACATGAGTAAATATGAAGGTCAGATTGTAATTCCATAATTTAGAATCGAGTAATGTTTTTGGATTCGTAGATTTATATAATTAATAGCAATGAAGTTTACACTTAGCAATCAGTGCAAGCTAGACACTTCTGCACGGCGAGGCAGGAGGTTGTCGACGCACAAGGTAAGTAAAGCATTTAAGCAAAACATTGTTGGTAACGTTAGCAAGGTCGAAGAGTCGTGTAAGGTTTTGGGATCGTATGTTTATACAGTATAATGAATCGTTTTGAGGCTTACACTTAGCAATCAGTGCAAGCTAGACACTTCTGCACGGTGAGGCAGGAGGTCGACGCACAAGGTAAACGTTGTTGGTAACAACGCCAGACATAGATTTCAGTACAACAATATATTTGTAAGCAACACGTAGTGAATTAAGTGCCATTTCAATATTTTATTTGTGTAAGATCAGAGTCCAATGAAATGGTTAGACTGAATTCGAGTTATTAATATTGTGCACACACAGCGTAAAATGGCACTGACCGCCGTGGGGATGTTATTCAAATAATTACTAGATGGCTCCTTTTTTACCCAGTAGGTGGCAGTCCAGGATAAGAAATAACAGAACCGTATATACACAGCTCTGCTATGTCCTATCCTGGACTGCCACCTACTGGATAAAAAAGGCACCCACCTAGTAGTTATGTGAATAAAATCCCCTCTGTGTTCAATGAAAACCTAGTTAACACATGATTCCAACAAACCACATAACCAATAAAAATAATGTTTTTGTAGCACCACTTTCCAACAACATAATTACTGCCCATGAAATAATAATTTAGTTTTAATATATTTGCTGTATGATTTTTTTTTCCTTTCTCAGAAAAAATGCCTAAATATACTGATGCTGCCATGGCAAAGGCCCTGCAGGAATTGGAGGGGGGCGGGAGCCTCCGCAAGGTGGCTGCCCACCACAGCATCCCCCCACACCACCCTGCAGCACAGGAGGCGTGGGCGGCATGGGCATGGGCACGGGCACGGCGTTCCCCACCCTTACCGGGCCCTCATGCCAGGGGAGGAGGAGGCATTGGTGGGCTAAATGTTTTGGATGGTGGTCCACGGGTTTCCCATTACCCTTGTTATTGGCCACTGAGATTTGTAAGACGTCTGGACGGACATCACCCATAATGAACATGGAGAAGGGCCTGAGCAAGATGTGGTGGACTCGCTTCAAGTCCTCATAACAGTCCATTAACATTGTTAAATAATAAACAGGATAAATATTTGAAATACTCCTGGCATATGCTCTGGCATCTTCAATTTACATTAGAAACACTTCCACAGGTAGCCTTTGTGTACATATCCATGGTAAGCAAAATATTATCCAGACAGCTTGGAGGACTTGCAAGAATGATGTAACAACATACAACAGGCAACCTGCCACTGTGGCCTCGCGGAGGCCTGATCCCCTTGATAGGGAGAGGGTCCATGGGGCCATCTGCCAGGCCCTGTACCAGCAGCATGGGTTCAACTGCGACGAGACGGGCTTTGGAGACAAGGGGCCACCTCAGGCAACGTGTCCTCTGTCGCAAGGGACAGAGGCACGTGTACGTGTGACCACGTCACTGTCCACTGCTGCGTGAACGCTGCTGGGGAGAGCATCCCCCTGTTCGTCATCTTCCTCAGCACAGCCTACAGCCTGGAGGGGCCAACCAACGCACTCTACGGCGTGTCGGAGAGAGGCTACATGGACAGTGACTTGTTCCTGAAGTGGCTGGGGCACTGTACGCCCTCTACCATCAAGAGCGGGTTCCGATCTACAGGCCCGTTCCCGCTTGACAGGACAATTCATTGAGTTAACATCTTTTTCTAAACACCTACTAACAGCTCGTCAAAGGCCTCTGGAAACCACACCACCGTCATCCGGATACGGATGAGGACCCGGAGGACCTCACTGACGTCGCTGACGTCTCCACCGCTGTCGCCGCTGCCTACGCGTCTTCTCCCACCACCTCCGCCGCCGCCCACATGGGAACCGTCACCGCCACTGTAGCCTCCTCCACCTTGGGGAACCACTGCCTCCTCCTCCTCGGCCACCTCCACCACCACTGTAGCCACCACCACCACCCCTGCTGCCACCACCACCGCTGCCAACACCCCTGCTGCCACCACCACCACCACCACCACCACTGCAGCCACCACCACCACCGCTGCAGCCACCACGACCACCGCTGCTGCCACCACCGCTGCAGCCACCACGACCACCGCTGCAGCCACCACGACCACCGCTGCAGCCACCACGACCACCGCTGCTGCCACGACCACCGCTGCAGCCACCACGACCACCGCTGCAGCCACCACGACCACCGCTGCTGCCACCACCACCGCTGCAGCCACCACGACCACCGCTGCTGCCACCACCGCTGCAGCCACCACGACCACCGCTGCAGCCACCACGACCACCGCTGCAGCCACCACGACCACCGCTGCTGCCACGACCACCGCTGCAGCCACCACGACCACCGCTGCAGCCACCACGACCACCGCTGCTGCCACCACGACCACCGCTGCTGCCACCACCCCTGCAGCCACCACGATGACCCCTGCTGCCACCACCACCACCACCCCTGCTGCCGCAGCCACCATGACCACCCCTGCTGCTGCTGCCACCACCACACCCCTGCTGCAGCCATACATATTTTGTTTTGTGTTCTGGTCTTACAAGGGCTTCTTGAAATGGCACTTCATTCAGTATGCATGTTGTGTTCTGTGTCCTGGTCTTACAAGGGATCTTAATCTGATGCATTCTCTTGTGATTGTTGCAATTATGTTCTTTTCACATTTGAAATGCTTTACAATATATATTTCTCTTTAACATGGCACATATGAATGTCCTATGCTGTAATGCGGTGTTACACCGTCTTCCATGCACATGAAGGCTTTACAAATTAATGTTATTATGCGGTTGAGTAACCTTACCGTTCATTGCGATCATAAACATGTTATGACATATAAACATGCCAACGTTGTACTGTATACAAACGAAGGAGGGACAGTACTAGCAATACTAACATGCAGTTGTGTTTTCATTAAGCATTATCGCACGAGTGGTGCTGTTGGCTGTGGTTCGCCGTCGGCACGAAGCCTCATAACATCAACCTGTTCAGATGTCTCACAAGTGTTCCTACATGTGACACTTTTCTATGTCCCCCTCCACGCAAACACTTGACTTGATGCACTTTGTGTTTATAATAAAAGTTGTCACTGCTGCACTCGGAGTTTCTATTGATTTATTCAAAAGTATTAGTTATCACAGAAAGGACGTGGCAGTACCAAATGGCTTGGCTAGTAAGGCTAAACTGCAGGTAAGCTAAATCCTAAAATAATTATAGCCAGGTCATTGACCAACAAACCTATGCGTTAACTACTTAATCGACCGACATTAAACAACGTGAAAACACGTTATAAGGTGTAAAATGTGTGTTTAAATTGTACAAAACAACACTGTACGAACTACTGTTACGGTTTCGCGAACCTAGTGTACGGAATACGGTTACTGGCTACGTTAGCAAAACAAGGGACGTGTCCTACTAAATCACCCATAGTGTTAGCCACAATGCTCGGATATAACCCAATCAGGGCTTATTTTGAAGACAAGACCCTCCTCTACAAATAAAGCTATAGAGGAAGTCTATTGGACCTCGTATCACTCAATCATCCTGCAGGAAGTGCCAAAACTGGCCAAACCAGAGGCGACAGACTGTACGAACTACTGTGGCGACATTGCTAGTCTTTGTGGTGCACCGATGCGTTAGAACGTAATAAATAAATAAACATCTGTGCTGCTCCAGCCTTCTCCCTTTACT
>NC_085002.1:1892789-1895289 GCF_963854185.1 Sardina pilchardus | reverse complement strand
GACCAGTGTCCTTAACGAGGAGATCAGGTGAGAGTGATGACCTTAATGAGGAGATCAGGTGAGAGTGATGCTCTTAACGAGGAGATCAGGTGAGACCAGTGATATGTCCTTAACGAGGAGATCAGGTGAGACCAGTGATATGTCCTTAACGAGGAGATTAGGTGAGACCAGTGTCCTTAACGAGGAGATCAGGTGAGACCAGTGTCCTTAACGAGGAGATCAGGTGAGACCAGTGATATGTCCTTAACGAGGAGATTAGGTGAGACCAGTGTCCTTAACGAGGAGATCAGGTGAGACCAGTGTCCTTAACAAGGAGATCAGGTGAGACCAGTGATATGTCCTTAACGAGGAGATTAGGTGAGACCAGTGTCCTTAACGAGGAGGTCAGGTGAGAGTGATATGTCCTTAACGAGGAGATTAGGTGAGAGTGATATGTCCTTAACAAGGAGAGCAGGTGAGAGTGATATGCCCTTAACGAGGAGATTAGGTGAGAGTGATATGTCCTTAACGAGGAGGTCAGGTGAGAGTGATATGCCCTTAACGAGGAGGTCAGGTGAGAGTGATATGCCCTTAACGAGGAGATTAGGTGAGAGTGATATGTCCTTAACGAGGAGATTAGGTGAGAGTGATATGTCCTTAACGAGGAGAGCAGGTGAGACCAGTGTCCTCAAGGAGGAGATCAGGTGAGAGTGATATGTCCTTAACGAGGAGGTCAGGTGAGAGTGATATGCCCTTAACGAGGAGATTAGGTGAGAGTGATATGTCCTTAACGAGGAGAGAAGGTGAGACCAGTGTCCTCAATGAGGAGATCAGGTGAGAGTGATATGCCCTTAACGAGGAGAGCAGGTGAGAGTGATATGCCCTTAACGAGGAGATTAGGTGAGAGTGATGCTCTTAACGAGGAGGTCAGGTGAGAGTGATGCTCTTAACGAGGAGAGCAGGTGAGAGTGATATGCCCTTAACGAGGAGATCAGGTGAGAGTGATGACCTTAACGAGGAGATCAGGTGAGAGTGATGACCTTAACGAGGAGATCAGGTGAGAGTGATGACCTTAACGAGGAGATCAGGTGAGGGTGATGCCTTTAAAGGGATATTCCACCATTTGGAGAATTAAGCTCATTTTCCACCTCCTCTCGAGCAAAACAATTGATATTTCCCTTTTCCCCGTTCATACGGCCGTTCTGTGAGTCTGGCGATACAACTTTTAGCTCCAGCCTAGCACGCTGTAGATCATTGAGTTGGTTTAGACCATTAGTATCTTGCCTGCTAGCCTCACGTTTAAAAGTTACTAAGATTTCCGGTAATTTTTCCATTTAAAACGTGTCTCTTCTGAAGTTAGAAATTGCAATAAGACAAACTGAAAATGAAACCTGGAGATTTTCTTGGCTGATTTGACATGGAACTGCACTCTCATCTGGCGTAATAATCAAGGAAAAGCTGCAAACGTACCATGGGCGCAATGATATCACGCAGCACAGCACCTGAAAATAGTCCCCAGCAGTAGTGATCATGGCTGTCATTCCTCTCCTCCTTAAAGACTCTCGCTGAACAAAGTGACTTTTCTAGCAGCCTGCTCTCCGAACCCTCTAAACTTCTGAAGTCCTCTAAACTCCTGAGCTGTGTGTGTGTGTGTGTGTGTGTGTGTCTACTGAGCCTCCTGCATCGTGGTCACGCTGGACAAAATGTCCGCCTGAGCTCCCACGAGGCTGCTGTAGCAGTGTGGGCCTCACAGTCCAAATGCTCTCAGACAGAAGGGGTTTCTTCATATACTCTCCGTCTTCAAATCTAGCCAGACACACACACACACACACACTTCAAACACTCCAAATCGAGCCAGACACACACACGATCACCAGCAGAAATGTTTCAGCAAGACTCCTTGCTCAAAGTATCTTATCACACTAGGGAGTCTCTCTCTCTCTCACACACACTCATACACACACAGACAGACACACACACACACACACAGGCAGACAGACACATTTTAGAAAGACATTTGATAATTGGTAGGTACCCTCAAACAGCAGTGAAAAAGTATTCGATCTGTGTGATCTCTCTCTCTCTCTGTCTTCCTCCGTCTCTCTCTCTCGTGCGTGTGTGCGTGCGTGTGTGTGTGTGTCCGTTCAGCAGTTGATAAGTATTGACTGTGGTTAGAGCCTCATCACCTCACTTTCCCCTGAGCCGATGATGAAACAAGATAAGGCCGTCGACAGCACCTCACACACACACACACACACACACACACACACACAGGCATAAACAGCTGAAAGCCCTACTACACGGCTGCATGTAGTGCGTAGAGTTCATTAGCCAGAATGTGTGTGTTGAGAGGACAAGTCCCTGAGTAATCATACTCTCCCCTGCTCTGGATAACCATCTGTTTGTGTGTGTGTGTGTGTGTGTGTGTGTGTGAGATGCTGTCGACGGTCTTATCTTGTTTGTGTGTGTATGGGCAGTGTAATGAGAAGTGTCCTGCGTGGCAGTGTAGTGTAGGGATGTC
>NC_085002.1:1880055-1885055 GCF_963854185.1 Sardina pilchardus | reverse complement strand
TAAGCTCTATAACCCCCACCTCTAATCTTATAACCCACCTATAAGCTCTATAACCCCACCTATAAGCTCTATAACCTCCACCTATAAGCTCTATAACCACACCTATAAGCTCTATAACTCCACCTATAAGCTCTATAACCACACCTATAAGCTCTATAACTCCACCTATAAACTCTATAACCTCCACCTATAAACTCTATAACCCCACCTATAATCTTATAACCCACCTATAAGCTCTAATACCCCCACCTCTAATCTTATAACCCACCTATAAGCTCTATAACCACACCTATAAGCTCTATAACTCCACCTATAAGCTCTATAACTCCACCTATAAGCTCTATAACCCACCTATAAGCTCTATAACCCCCACCTCTAATCTTATAACCCACCTATAAGCTCTATAACTCCACCTATAAGCTCTATAACCCCCACCTATAAGCTCTATAACTCCACCTATAAGCTCTATAACCCCCACCTCTAATCTTATAACCCACCTATAAGCTCTATAACCACACCTATAAGCTCTATAACTCCACCTATAAGCTCTATAACTCCACCTATAAGCTCTATAACTCCACCTATAAGCTCTATAGCCCCACCTATAATCTTATAACCCACCTATAAGCTCTATAACCCCCACCTCTAATCTTATAACCCACCTATAAGCTCTATAACCACACCTATAAGCTCTATAACTCCACCTATAAGCTCTATAACCTCCACCTATAACCTCTATAACCCCACCTATAAGCTCTATAACCCCCACCTCTAATCTTATAACCCACCTATAAGCTCTATAACCACACCTATAAACTCTATAACTCCACCTATAAGCTCTATAACCCCCACCTATAAGCTCTATAACTCCACCTATAAGCTCTATAACCCCACCTATAAACTCTATAACCTATAAGCTCTATAACCTCCACCTATAAGCTCTATAACCACACCTATAAGCTCTATAACTCCACCTATAAGCTCTATAACTCCACCTATAAGCTCTATAACCACACCTATAAGCTCTATAACCCCCACCTATAAACTCTATAACCCCACCTATAATCTTATAACCCCCACCTATAAGCTCTATAACCCCCACCTCTAATCTTATAACCCACCTATAAGCTCTATAACCCCACCTATAAGCTCTATAACTCCACCTATAAGCTCTATAAGCTCTATAACCACACCTATAAGCTCTATAACTCCACCTATAAGCTCTATAACTCCACCTCTAATCTTATAACCCACCTATAAGCTCTATAACCCCCACCTCTAAGCTCTATAACCTATAAGCTGTGTGTGTGCTCTCTGTCGCCCCCTGCTGTGTGTGTGTGTGTGTGTGTGTGTGTGCAGACGCTGGCGTACGGCGACATGAGTCACGAGTGGATCGGTAACGAGTGGCTGCCCAGTCTGGGCCTCCCGCAGTACCGCAGCTACTTCATGGAGTGCCTGGTGGACGCACGCATGCTCGACCACCTCACCAAGAAGGACCTCCGCACACACCTCAAGATGGTGGACAGCTTCCACCGGTACGTGTGTGTGTGTGTGTACAACAGCCCATCAGACCTACAGGATGTCATTATTTATCAGTTGTAAATTCTAGTGGTAATGGCTCATGATGCTGGACAGCTTCCACCGGTACACTACAACAACAGACCTTCAGACCTGCAGAATGCCATTTATCAGTTATTAAGTTTAGTTATTAACTGTAGTGGTAGTAGGAAGAAGGGGGGAGGAGGAGGAGGAGGGGGGAGGAGGAGAGGTATCAGGCGGAGGAAGAGTAGGGGGAAAGGTATCAGGGGGAGGAGGAGGGGGAGGAGGAGAAGGAGGAGAGGTATCAGGCGGAGGAAGAGTAGGGGGAAAGGTATCAGGGGGAGGAGGAGGAGGAGGGGGGAGGAGGAGAGGTATCAGGCGGAGGAAGAGTAGGGGGAAGGTATCAGGGGGAGGAGGAGGGGGAGGAGAAGTATCAGGGAGAAGAAGCGCGGCGAGGGGGTGTCAGGAGGAGGAGGGGGAGGAGGAGGAGACATGTCAGTAGAAGTGATTGTATCTGTCGCAGTTGTAGAGATCATAATTATACTTTGATATTGTTATTGATTAGAATTGTTGAGATTGCTATAAATGAAGTTATCATTAAGAATGTTTAGAGGAGGAGAAGGGGAAGGAGGAGAAGGAAGAGGAGGGAGGAGGTGGTGGAGAAGGAGGTGGAGGAGGAGGAGGAGGAGAGGAAGGAGAGGAGAGGAGTATTTAGAGGAGGAGGAGGAGGAGGAGAGGAAGGAGAGGAGAGGAGTATTTAGAGGAGGAGGAGGAGAGGAAGGAGAGGAGAGGTATCAGTAGAAGCGGTATTAAGTGAGGAGATAGTAGATGAAGAGATAGTTGTAGAGCTAGTAGTAATTATGGTTGTCGCTGTGGTGGTGCTGCACTGTAATCAGTAGAGTATCCCAGTAGTGCTGCCACTAATGAGTCTTGTTATCAAACATTTCCTGTCGAGTCCCTTCAGTTAACCACAGCTTAGACTGAGAGATGCCTTTAGAGACGCTCCATCGTACTCCGTTTATATGAGTAATTATATATCACTATCACTGCTTTAATGTATAGCCTAGCATGTTAATGTATAGCGTAGCACTTTAGTGTATAGCCTGGCACTGTAATGTATAGCCTGGCACTGTAATGTATAGCCTAGCACTGTAATGTATAGCCAGGCACTGTAATGTATAGCCTAGCACTTTAATGTATGGCCTAGCACTGTAATGTATAGCGTAGCACTGTAATGTATAGCGTAGCACTGTAATGTATAGCCTAGCACTTTAATGTATGGCCTAGCACTGTAATGTATAGCCTAGCACTGTAATGTATGGCCTAGCACTGTAATGTATGGCCTAGCACTGTAATGTATAGCCTAGCACTTTAATGTATAGCCTAGCACTTTAATGTATGGCCTAGCACTGTAATGTATAGCCTAGCACTGTAATGTATGGCCTAGCACTGTAATGTATGGCCTAGCACTGTAATGTATAGCCTAGCACTTTAATGTATAGCTGGCACTGTAATGTATAGCTAGCACTGTAATGTATAGCCTGGCACTGTAATGTATAGCTAGCACTGTAATGTATAGCCTGGCACTGTATGCGGTGCTGTGGCCGCATGGGCGTGCTAAGCTGCTTCTCAACTCCTCCGCTGTGTAATTGATTACGCTGGTAGCAGAATGGGATCTGCTTAAACCGGTCGCTCATCTGCACACATGGAGAGATGAAGCACACGATGACAAACGCTCCATTCATCTGCAGCACAGCAGGCCGATATGAGAGAGCAAGATGAGCCTCCAATTAGGAGATGAATGGAGTATGAAAGCCCGCGTTCACCAGGACAACACAAAGAGCTGCCATGCCATGCAGCATATTACTGCCACAGAGTCCATACAGTAGCATCCCTGCCAGGGTGCCCAACCGGCCCTTTAATGAAGATCATGTCATATTCTCATCTCCTCCTCACGTACAGTAAACGTCTTCCATCTGGAATCACCAAGACATGTTATTATATTACAAGAGAGATGTATGGACTAGAGACGGGTTTATTCGGTTTGCGTTGAGTTAAGAATTTCATTTGGCGTGCTGAATGTACTTTTTTTTTACAGGATCATTCACAGGATCAAAGCTTGATGTGCTCTGTGTTTAACAATATGACACGCCACCATAACATACAGTAAGCCCGTTAGTGATATGAAACCAAACGCCACCATAACATACAGTAGGCACTTTAGTGATATGAAACGCCACCATAACATACAGTACAGTAGGCCCGTTAGTGATATGAAACCAAACGCCACCATAACACACAGTAGGCCCGTTAGTGATATGAAACCAAACGCCACCATAACATGCAGTACAGTAGGCCCGTTAGTGATATGAAACCAAACGCCACCATAACACACAGTAGGCCCGTTAGTGATATGAAACCAAACGCCACCATAACATACAGTACAGTAGGCCCGTTAGTGATATGAAACCAAACGCCACCATAACACACAGTAGGCCCGTTAGTGATATGAAACCAAACGCCACCATAACATGCAGTACAGTAGGCCCGTTAGTGATATGAAACCAAATGCCACCATAACATACAGTACAGTAGGCCCGTTAGTGATATGAAACCAAACGCCACCATAACATGCAGTACAGTAGGCCCTTTAGTGATATGAAACCAAACGCCACCATAACATACAGTACAGTAGGCCCGTTAGTGATATGAAACCAAACGCCACCATAACATACAGTAGGCACTTTTGCTATATGTAACGGCATCGCAGGTCCTTTAGCTATATGTAACGGCATCACAGGTCCTTTAGCTATATGTAACGGCATCACAGGTCCTTTAGCTATATGTAACGGCATCACAGGTCCTTTAGCTATATGTAACGGCATCACAGGTCCTTTAGCTATATGTAACGACATCACATCCTTTTGCTATATGTAACGGCATCACAGGTCCTTTAGCTATATGTAACGGCATCACAGGTCCTTTAGCTATATGTAACGACATCACATCCTTTAGCTATATGTAACGGCATCACAGGTCCTTTAGCTATATGTAACGGCATCACAGGTCCTTTAGCTATATGTAACGACATCACATCCTTTAGCTATATGTAACGGCATCACAGGTCCTTTAGCTATATGTAACGGCATCGCAGGTCCTTTAGCTATATGTAACGACATCACATCCTTTAGCTATATGTAACGGCATCACAGGTCCTTTAGCTATATGTAACGGCATCACAGGTCCTTTTGCTATATGTAACGGCATCACAGGTCCTTTAGCTATATGTAACGGCATCACAGGTCCTGTGTTAAGGAGGGGATGTTATATCAGCACTTTCTCATGGGTTGTTTTGCATAGCATATGTGAAATATGGCAAGTCTCCAGGAGTCTAAGGCATGTGTGTGTCTGTGTGTGTGTGTGTGTGTGTGTGTTGTAAACAGAGCAAGTTTACAGTATGG
>NC_085002.1:1862555-1875055 GCF_963854185.1 Sardina pilchardus | reverse complement strand
CATAGCTCTATAACACTAGCATGGGTAGCATTGCTAACTATAGCTCTATAACACTAGCATGGGTAGCATTAGCATTGCTAACCATAGCTCTATAACACTAGCATGGGTAGCACTGCTAACCATAGCTCTATAACACTAGCATGGGTAGCATTGCTAACCATAGCTCTATAACACTAGCATGGGTAGCATTGCTAACCATAGCTCTATAACACTAGTATGGGTAACAAGTCATAAAGCTAACAATGCTAATGTTGTGTCCATAAGACTAGTAGCATAGACAGACAGCTAACAGTGCTAACATCAGCTCCACAAAAGGAATATCGCATTACTAACATTAGCAGGAGTGAAAACATAAAAAGCAGTCCAGGTCCGTGCCCTCGGCACCAGCATGAGGCTTTGGGTGTGTGTGTGTTGGAGTTCAGTCTAAGAGCTGTTGTGTGTGTGTGTGTGTGTGTGTGTGTTGGAGTGCAGTCTTAGGGCTGTTGTGTGTGTGTGTGTGTGTGTGTGTGTGTGTGTGTGTGTGTTGTAGTGCAGTCTTAGAGCTGTTGTGTGTGTGTGTGTGTGAGTGTGTGAGTGTGTGTGTGTGTGTGTGTGTGTGTGTGTGTGTGTGTTGTAGTGCAGTCTTAGCGCTGTTGTGTGTGTGTGTGTGTGTGTGTGTGTGTGTGTGTGTGTGTGTGTGTTGTAGTGCAGTCTCAGGGCTGTTGTGTGTGTGTGTGTGTGTGTGTCTGTGTGTGTGTGTGTTGTAGTGCAGTCTTAGGGCTGTTGTATGTGTGTGTGTGTGTGTGTGTGTGTGTGTGTGTGTGTGTGTGTGTGTGTGTTGTGCAGTCTTAGGGCTGTTGTGGATGGCATTAGGAGTGGAGTCTGCAGTCATAGAGCCTTCTACTTAACAGTCACCCTGAGATGAAGGGCCTGTGATCTGTCTGTCTCTCTTTCTGTCTTTCTCTCTCTCTCTCTCTCTCTCTCTCTCTCTCTCTCTCTCTCTCTCTCTCTCTCTCTTTCTCTCTCTCTTTCTCTCTCTCTCCCTCTCTCTCTCTCTCTCTCTCTCTCTCTCTCTCTGTTGTTCACTTGTCCTCCTTCTCTTGTCATGTCACCCATTCTCAGGACCGAGTTGGAAAATATTGAAATGCCGTCTGCATTCTGCAAAGAAAACGATAATCCTAAGAATTAGATTTGCCAGCCTAAGTTGACTTAGAAGAAATAGCTACACACACACACACTCTCTCTCTCTATCTATCTCTCTCTCACACACACACACACACACACACACACACACACACACACACACACACACACACACACACACACACCCGCACACTCGGGTACTGCATACTCACAGAAGCCAAACAAATAACTTCAAAGAGGAGCATTTAGCCTAATCTTAGGAGGCGCTTAAGCTTACGCTTTTTTGTCCTGAAGTCAGACAGAAGCCCCTAAAACTCTAGAAGAACAGCCCGGTAATTCCACAGGCTGGAGTCAGACAGAAGCCCCTAAAACTCTAGAAGAACAGCCCGGTAATTCCACAGGCTGGAGGCCGGGGGCGGGGGCGGGGCCGGGGGCGGGGCCACTGTCTGTGTCTGGCCTTGCGTAATGACGCCAGCTCAAGCCTGTGGAGCAGCACTAGAGCCACTGCACATGTCTTGTGAGGGTGACAATGCCAGCAGATGGTATCAGACTCAACACACTTTATTCCAGCAGCAGGGCCACATCCGGCCCACATCCGGGTCACTGCTGTGCCACTGCCGGGCCACAGCTGGGCCACACCGGGTCCGCAGTTAACTGAAGTGCTTCCGTTCACGGACCATAAATATCAGTTTTACAAGACTGGTCTATTTTGTTCAAATGTACTTGCCGCTGAAGGAGATCACGTTTTCTTAGTTTAAGCCTTTACATCTAAATGTTTTGAGTGAATTTTTTTTTTCAAATTGTCATTTTTAAAAGGTAACTGTTTGTTGGCTCTGACCTCCTCAGGCAGTGTGTGTGTGTGTGTGTGTGTGTGTGTGTGTGTGTGTGTGTGTGTGTGTGTATGTGTGTGTGTGTGTGTGTGTGTGTGTGTTTGTTAACTGTGAAGCAAAGCAAAGCAAAGGAAAAACTGTTTAAAATGTATTTTGAGCACACTCACAGATCTATGATGGTTGCATTTGTATTAGGACCAGATCCACCCTTGGATCGGACACTGGCCAGCATGAATGTGTCCTTGATCCTGTCTTCCTCTTCCTCTTCCTCTCTCTCTGTCTCTCTCTCTCTCTCTCTCTCTCTCTCTCTCTGCAGTGCATTCCCACTACCTGTATGGGCACACGCTTGCGGCCTTTCGAGAGTAACATGCCAAAACCAGAGAGATCTTTTTCGAGGTGACTCGGGATGGAGGCGGGGCTTCCCACACCCCCCCTCTTCACCTGTACACCTGTGCTTTCTCGGACTCTGTGCAATAGAAGGCGGGGCAGCGATGACATCACTTTTTGTCACACCACTGCGCCACGCCCGGCTGCCCTGGCCTGTCTGAGGACTCGAGCGAGTGTGTAGCTTGCATCACCGCAGAGGAGGGGACCCCCTCTTCCTCCTCCTCCTCCTCCTTCTCCCGCTCCCATTCCTCTCCCAGTAACCCCAGTTATGTAGTTGTCGTGGTGATGGTGTGTGTATGCTCTCTGTTCTAAACTGGTGTACTTCGCCTAGTAGCCTGTCAGTTAGAGTCTATTTCCTGGGTGTTTCTATGGCAACAAGAGTATAAGGCTTCCCCCCTCCGGTTATGCAAGGTATTAATCTGTGTTTATCTGTATATAAAAATGGATGACTTATTATGTTTTTTTATAGAAATATATATACATATATATAAATATATATATATATTGAAATTGTATATGGAAAGAAGACTATATACTTATTGTATGAAAATGAGCTAATCTAAACCCTGTCGGAGTCGTTGAATCTTTTTGTTTGTTGGCTAGCGGTGCGCTAGGCCAGCGTGTGATGTGTTGGTGGCTCCGCCCCTCCTACAGCTGTGTGAGAACGCTGCGACGGTCACTTGAACAAATACTCTTTTGCTCTGCAATGAGTGCATTCCAATTAACCCTAACACGGTTAACAAGAAAAAGGCCAAGGTCCATAACACACACTCTCTCTCTCTCTCTCTCTCTCTCTCTCTCTCTCGCTCGCTCGCTCTCTCTATCTCCTGTGACTGTGTCATCCCTGCCCAGCCAAGTCACGGTGAATAAAAAGATGTTCAGATTAAAACAGAATCACGTCATGTGGAGGTCATGTAACAGAACAAGCAATAGTGATCTGCAGTGCACGCTACGAATACTCACTCAAGCATACATCGTCATGGCACTCGTGCAGGCTGGACACCTGACGTCAGGGCTCGGCTCTGGATCCTGATTGGTAGAGAAATGCAGTGACACCGTTCGGTTCCTTTTCAAGAGTCAGGGTGAGGCATCCGTAGAAAGCCATACATCACGTGGTTATGAACCTTTAGAGTCACTAGAGGTCTGTGGAGGCACTTTAACTTCAAGGTCACCTCTGTAGAGGCACTTTAACTTCAAGGTCACCTCTGTAGAGGCACTTTAACTTCAAGGTCACCTCTGTAGAGGCACTTTTACTTCACCTCTGAGCCAGTGTCTAGTAGAGGACACAGCTTGCGTGTTTTATGGCCCAATCCCAATGTCCGGACTCACGAACTCACGGACTTTGGTGCGCATTCCCGCGAAATTCGTATGGGCTTAGGGCTGTCCCAATGTCGAATTGCAACGGGCGTGAGGGTTTGAGTACAGACTTACCGAGCCCTTTCCGTGAGTCCGCATCGGTGCAGACTTAACCTAAGGGAATTACCCACAGTTCAAAGTGTTGTGACGTTTACCGCGGAGATCATAGAAAAATCCGGAAATGAAGGTAAACAACAGCACGCACGACACACATGTGCATGGTGCAAATGTTAGCAACGTCTTTGTTAGTAAACATCGCCATGGTACATGTGATCTCGTGAAGTGCTGTCCCAATCCAAAAATACCTATCTGAGCCCATGTGGCCTCACACACTCACTCACTTAGCACCTGAGATCAATTAAGTCTGTGAGTCCTTAGTCCTAGTCTTTAGGGCTGACATTGGGATTGGGCCTATGTCAAGCTCACTCACTACCATGGTGGAGGGTCTGAACAGCCTCAGACTGTGTCTGCATTAAGATGGATAAATATAAATACACAGTATCTGCAGTGAAAAAAGTCTTTGTGCACATTATCGTTTTTGTAGATTTGCATCCACACTAGAACACTGAAGCGCCACAGATGAGCTTGTTGTCGATGGTGTCACTCTGGAAGACTGACTTTCATCTGTTGTGGAAACTGCACCATTTAATCTTAAATTGGCACTTTCGCTTGTACACCATGCAACGCAAACCCAGAGTGTTCACATTGTTGTCGAAAAGTATCGTTTTCTGTCGGGATATACCGTTTTAACGTTAACAGATGGGCTAAAGAAAGACATACTGTCCGTTATATCTATCCGGCTCAGTGAGGTCAGGACCTCAGCTGGTGAGATGGTCTCTGATGCGGTTGCCATAGTAATCAGTGGTACGGTCATGCACACACTGAGACCCCAGCCAATCAGCAGCAGCAGCCTCGCTAGATGAAGTGCTGAGGTTCCTTTACAGAAAGCAGAGATAGAACTACACGAGCAGGCAGTGAACCGAGGGTTCTGCTATTCCTTAACAGATAGAACTGCATGTGCAGGCAGGGAATTCTCGGTAGTACAGCGTGAATTGAGGGTTCTGGCGAGACGAAGGACCAGGTTTGCTCTGGTTCCACCCCATAGTCCACATAGAGCTGCTGCTGCTGCTGCACTCAGCTCCATCCAGCAGGAGAGATGTGTTTGGATGCAGCCCAGAACTGTTGCTCTAAGCTATATCGTGCGCTCTGTGTTATGATATGCTATGCTATGCTATGCTATATCAGATCCACCCAGCACTGGCACTCTATGCTGTGCTATGCTATGCTATGCTATGCTATATCAGATCCACCCAGCACTGTTGCTCTGTGCTATGCTATGCTATGCTATGCTATGCTATATCAGATCCACCCAGCACTGTTGCCCTGTTCTATATCAGATCCACCCAGCAGGAGAGATGTGTTTGGGTGCAGCCCAGCCGCGATCAGGTCCAGCCTCCGAGTCCACGCTTACTCGTCCAAATAATAACCACTCCCACCTTTGCTGCTCTGGCAACCAATCAAATCCTCTCGCACAAGGCCCCTGTAGACGTAGCCAGCGGGTGCTCTTGTTCTAATGCTGCTGTGGCCCAGTCCTTGCTCTGACTGGGCAGACTCAGCCATCGTCTCCATGGTTACCTCACCACACACACACAGCAGGTTGCTGGGGAAACGCCACAACGTGACTCCTCTCCTCCAGGTGCAGACACTGCTCCTGTTGGACACCAGGGGGCGCTATCATGAACATGGGATACAGTACAGCATTCTACCTTCTGCCTCTCTCACCAAATCACAAGTGTAATTCTCACCATCAAGTATGAAAAGTGTATATTGCGTAATAGTATTATTATTATTACTACTACTACTACTACTGTTATCATTTTTACAGCTGATGTCTTGAATATATTCAACAGATGTAATGTGCTACCGTGGCAGCTAAGAGTACTGTATGTGTGTGTGTATGTATGTATGTATGTACGTACGGATGTACAGTATGTGTGTATTTTATGCCAAGTGTGAGACAATGCCGACAAATCAAGTCTTCATTTTCTTTTGGTTATTTAAATGTCATGTATGAAACACAACTAAGTAAAAATTGTTTTTAGATTAAAAATCATCATGTGAGCTCATTATTAAAGACCTGCTACAGGTAACAGACTTTGATAGCAACACCAAGAATGTCATTTGTTGTTATAGACAGTGAACAAAGGGTTGATGAAGCTAACTCTGACTCCCGACCACATGTGAAGCGAGGAGCTATCCTCACCGTGACCCTTGACCCCATGACCTATCCTCACCGTGACCCCATGACCCCATGACCTATCCTCACCGTGACCCTTGACCCCGTG
Source organism: Sardina pilchardus (assembly GCF_963854185.1). Taxonomy (NCBI): domain Eukaryota; kingdom Metazoa; phylum Chordata; class Actinopteri; order Clupeiformes; family Clupeidae; genus Sardina; species Sardina pilchardus. The sequence continues at coordinate 1,869,015 of NC_085002.1, read as the reverse complement.
ACCTATCCTCACCGTGACCCCTGACCCCGTGACCAGAGCCCCTTTAGGGAGAGCCGGTCCACTTCCTATTAACTCCATTGTACCGGATTGTTCCTGCAATCTGTTGAAATTCCGCTAGGGACGTTGCCGAGCAAGTGATACATGAATTGTGGTCTATGGGGCTAAGCGGCTAGAACTCGTTTTTTTCACAGTTGACAACTTCATTTCTTAATGTACATTGTCGTAGTAGCTACCTGAGTATAGGTTTTCCACTGGAAATGAAATAAAAAGTCACTCATGTCCTTTCTGCTTTTCATAGGATGGGCCGTTTTCCCTGTAACATGCTAGCATTTAGCTCATGGATGCTCGCGACACTCGCGACCGATTACGACCGTCGTGAAGCTGAACCTTCTTTTAGGTCTATGGCCGTAAAGTGGTTCGCTTGTGTCACGTGACATGAAAACTTTGAAAGGGTTTTTAGGAATAACAACACATATTGAAATTTTTATTGGTCAGCTGATTGTCAAGTCAAGTTATCCTGCATCGCATGCATTAATGCAATTTTAGGAGAAAAAATTATATAACGACAAATGTGGTACTGGGGGGTTCAGCTCCATTGCCACCCATTCATTCACCACTTGCTCGCGATCGCCCTCTAGTTGCAGTACCATGCGGAAGTATTTCGCTAGTGGTCCTTCTCCCCTTATTAGACATTCTCTGCCGTGACCTATCCTCACCGTGACCCCATGACCCCGTGACCTATCCTCACCGTGACCCCATGACCCCGTGACCTATCCTCACCGTGACCCCATGACCCCGTGACCTATCCTCACCGTGACCCCTGACCCCGTGACCTATCCTCACCGTGACCCCTGACCCCGTGACCTATCCTCACCATGACCCCGTGACCTATCCTCACCGTGACCCTTGACCCCGTGACCTACAGTATCCTCACCGTGACCCCATGACCCCTGATCTTCACCCCAAACTTCAACCTCAACCTTAAGCCACCACTCCACTCCACACCTGCTGTACCTTAACCTAACCTCAACTCCACACCTACCTTAACCTAACCTTAACTAAACACCTACCTTAACCTAACCTTAACTAAACACCTACCTTAACCTAACCTTAACTAAACACCTACCTTAACCTAACCTTAACTCCACACCTACCTTAACCTAACCTCAACTCCACACCTACCTTAACCTAACCTTAACTAAACACCTACCTTAACCTAACCTTAACTAAACACCTACCTTAACCTAACCTTAACTAAACACCTACCTTAACCTAACCTCAACTCCACACCTACCTTAACCTAACCTCAACTCCACACCTACCTTAACCTAACCTTAACTAAACACCTACCTTAACCTAACCTCAACTCCACACCTACCTTAACCTAACCTCAACTCCACGCCTACCTTAACCTAACCTTAAGCCACCACTCCACTCCACACCTGCTGTACCTTAACCTAACCTTCACCCTGACGAGGTCCTTCCTCTACCTGTACTTACGTTTCTCTCCGTCAACACACTCTCAGTAGACAGCAAAATGGTCCTGCAAAAAGAAACATATCTACTCTCTACCGTTGTTTCCTGTTTCCGCTGGTTATCAGCTGTGGATTTAGTTATCAGGCCAAGATAGACCTGAAGACCAAGCAGCACATATTCTAGTTCTGGAGAATATCATGCTGAACTTCTTTGTTGTTTCTGGGGAAAGAAGCCTGACACATCTTTATCTTTATCAGCTGGAGTCCTTGTTTACAACTAAGAGAACTACAGTAGTCTGAAGAGAACTAAAAACTGAAGAGAACTAAGAGCTAAGAGAACTATAGTCTGAAGTTTAGTTCTTCTCTCTCTCCCCTCACACCACTACACCATGTTGTGTATGTGTGTGTGTGTGTGTGTGTGTGTGTGTGTGTGTGTGTGTGTATATGTGTGTGGGTGTGTGTGTGTGTGTATGTGTGTGTGTGTATGTGTGTGGGTGTATGTGTGTGTGTGGACAGTGGAGAGCGGGAGCAGGGTAAACAGCTAGTGCCAGTGTTGTGTGAGTGACACTGCAGCTCTGTCTCATTACTGTGTGTGTGTGTGTGTGTGTGTGTGTGTGTGTGTGTGTGTGTGGAGGGCGAGGGGGGGGGGGGGTAACAGACTGGAGAACGGTGCTCTCAAGTGTGTGACAAGTCCGTGGTAGGAGAACAAAACTTCTTTGATTGTGTGTGTTTGACATGCTACTGAACTGGAGAACAGTATGTAAAACTCAACACGTGTGTGCTGGGGTGTGTGTGTGTGTGTGTGTGTGCGGGAGTGTGTGTGACAGTTCAATGGAAGGGGAGTAGCAGGTGCAGCTGTTGTTTTCTTTCACCATCTCTCTGATCCACTCGTCTACTTCTGTGTGTGTGTGCGTGTGTGTGTGTGTGTGTGCGTATGTACAGCATGTATGTGTTTGTGTGTGCGTGTGTCTGTGTCTGTGTGTGTGTGCGTGTGTATGTATGTGGATTCTTACATAGCTGTGACTTTATGTGTGTCTGTGTGTGTGTGTGTGTGTGTTTGGAGGGGGGGGGGGTCATGTCCATACACCGCATACAGTTATTAGATTATATGTTCGATATATTAGATATATTAGATATATTTGAGCATCCTGCCATTGCGAGTCTGTGTTACTTTGGATGAGAGAATCTGCTAAACATCAGTCTTCTTTAACTTTAAAGTAAAATAACTTTAAAGTGTGATCGTATCATTCATTCAAAGACTAGTCAACTTTAACTTTAAAGTGTGATCGTATCATTCATTCAAAGACTAGTCAACTTTAACTTTAAAGTGTGATCGTATCATTCATTCAAAGACTAATCAACTTTAACTTTATAGTGTGATCGTATCATTAATTCAAAGACTAGTCAACTTTAACTTTAAAGTGTGATCGTATCATTAATTTCAAGGCTAATCATCTTTAACTTTAAAGTGTGATCGTATCATTAATCCAAAGACTAGTCAACTTTAACTTTAAAGTGTGATCGTATCATTAATTTCAAGACTAATCATCTTTAACTTTAAAGTGTGATCGTATCATTAATTCAAAGACTAGTCAACTTTAACTTTAAAGATGAGTAGCCTCACAAGTGACTAGTGTGAACTCTGGACATCTCTGTCACACGACTTTATGTTTTATTTTCTTTAGCGTGTAAGTGGTATCACTGGATGGAATTGACTAGTTTTTTTCAGAATTTTTTTGCAATAATTTATTTTTCTTTAAATGGAAAACAGTGTCACATCTGAAATCAAATACAGAAATACACAACAATCTTTATTATAAAAGTCCAAATAACTTAGCAAAAAAAACAAACAAATAAAAAATAAACTGTCAAAAGCACTCTGTAGAAAAAGGAACATATTTACATCACTGGAGTTCAGGACAAGCGTCCAGTTACACAGAAATTGGTCAAAACTGCTAAATAAAATATTGGCCCCGCACAATTTACCCCTCTTTGGTAAGCAACACACACACACACACACACACACACATAAAATGGAGAAAACACAAAAACACAGATCTGCATTAAGTGGGGAAGGAAAAGCCCATCTCGCCCTACTTCTCTTCCCGGCGTTCCCCGAGGGAAAAGATCAACGCTTTGGAAAACTCGTGGACCACAGGGTTTAATGGAAATAATAAAAACAAACGGCCTAACGGCTGTCTCGCTGGTGTCTGAAGGCTTGTGATTGGCTCCCTCTCATGTCGCTAGGTAGTACTGCTGTTTGGGGTGGATGGGTGTGTTCGGCCGTGCCGTGTGGCTCATTTGGAAATGTCCAGCGGGTAGGAGATGGGAGCGGTGTCGGAGTCCGTGATGCTGTCCACGATGCAGGTCAAGGAGCGCAGGTTGGTCTGCTCCGAAGAGTCCTCGTGCAGCAGGTCTACAGGTAAACAAACAAACAACCAAACACAATAAACAACTGCTACCATGACAATATATCTTAATATCAAATACAATAAACAACTGCTACCATGACAATATACCTTACTGTAATATCAAACACAATAAACAACTGCAAGCACAGAAATCAAACGAAGACAAGAAATTATAACAATAATAAGCTGACTTCAATGAATAGTTCCCTGTTTTTATACTGTTCCCTTTAGCCATAGATTTTGATAGCTGGTTTTGTTAGAATATAAGTCAGAATATATAAATAATCAGGTGTTAGAACTGTGAGATTTAAATATACAATATAAATGAATCAGATGTTAGAACTGTGAGATTTAAATATATAAAATAATCAGGTGTTAGAACTGTGGGATTTGTTTAAGCTGTCTATTGCACTGTGATTTGATTGGAACCAGTAGGTGAATATTATGGGCTCTCATGGGCCCACTCTGATCACTATGGTTGTGATCTTACTGTCATGGTGCTGTGTGTGAGTATTATGGGCTGTGGTGGGGCTCTTACTGTCATGGTGCTGTGTGTGAGTATTATGGGCTGTGCTGGGCGCTCTTACTGTCATGGTGCTGTGCGTGAGTATTATGGGCTGTGGTGGGCGCTCTTACTGTCATGGTGCTGTGCGTGAGTATTATGGGCTGTGGTGGGCGCTCTTACTGTCATGGTGCTGTGCGTGAGTATTATGGGCTGTGGTGGGCGCTCTTACTGTCATGGTGCTGTGCGTGAGTATTATGGGCTGTGGTGGGCGCTCTTGGTTCCGTGTGGGTGAGTATTATGGTCTGTTGTTGCTGTTCTTACCATCGTGGCCTGTTCCGTAGGCGGGGGCGCAGTGTTCTGTGTGTGAGTATTATGGTCTGTTGTTGCTGCTCTTACCGTCGTGGCCGGTTCCGTAGGCGGGGGCGCAGTGTTCTGTGTGTGACTATTATGGTCTGTTGTTGCTGCTCTTACCGTCGTGGCCGGTTCCGTAGGCGGGGGCGCAGTGTTCTGTGTGTGAGTATTATGGTCTGTTGTTGCTGTTCTTACCGTCGTGGCCGGTTCCGTAGGCGGGGGCGCAGTGTTCTGTGTGTGAGTATTATGGTCTGTTGTTGCTGTTCTTACCGTCGTGGCCGGTTCCGTAGGCGGGGGCGCAGTGTTCCGAGACGCTGCTCCACTCTGGGCTGCTGCAGCAGGTGCTGCCCGACCCCTGATCGCTAGACGACGACACCTGTTGCCACGGAGACAAACACACACACACACACACACACACACACACTACTGTCAGTCATATGCCACCACCATACGCCACACCCCCTCACCAGCCTGTCCAGCCATGGCAGAGCGTCACAGCCTGAGGACCAATCAGAGGGCCACTCTGCTTGTGGGCGCACGGGCAGCCATTTTGTTTAGTGCCCCCAGAGTGCCATGTCTGCCTGAGGGGTGAGTGTGAAGTCTTCTCCACCCGCTACTCCAAACACACAGAACATCTCCACCCTCTACACCCAAATACCCAGAGCCATCTTCTTACCCACTACACCCAAACACCCAGTGCCATCTTCTTACCCACTACACCCAAACACCCAGTGCCATCTTCTTACCCACTACACCCAAACACCCAGTGCCATCTTCTTACCCACTACACCCAAATACCCAGAGCCATCTTCTTACCCACTACACCCAAACACCCAGTGCCATCTTCTTACCCACTACACCCAAATACCCAGAGCCATCTTCTTACCCTCTACACCCAAATACCCAGAGCCATCTTCTCCACCCTCTACACCAAACACACAGAGCATCTTCACCCGCTACACCATAATACGCAGAGCTGTAGGTACAGTGAGTAGAACCCTGTCGGAGGTTCCTACGGGTGGAGCAGATGGAACCCAATCATAGTTACTGCTGGCTTCCGCTGTCTGTTTCTGATCAAACTGATCATGGCAGCACAGAAACACAAATAGCAGTCCATGATCAAGTGTCAAATGTTATGATAATAAGGGTTCTCGGTACAGTATGTTATAAAACACGAGCGAGACATCTTTTAGGAAATTATTCTCTATTGTATGTGCTTTTTCTTATAACACTGTTACAGTCAGCCAGTTGCTCTATCAAAAATGCTCCTCGAGTCATGCCCTGCATGAAACCAGTTTCAATGTACTCAACTTCTATCAACAATGTGTTAACAACATTTATAACATAACACTAACTTATCAATGTATTGTATAATCCAGTTTAAATTGATGTATTCACCTTCTCTCAGTAATGTATTAGCAACATACAGTATCCATAACATACAGTAACTTATCAATGTATTGTATCAGCAATTCTAATGAAATTCCATCCTTATGAGAAAGTCTCTATCTATGAGTCTATGACTGTCATTACACACCCACACATGTCAGTCAAGATGATTACACACCCCCACACACAAAAGAAACCTGCTTCACTTTCAACTCTGTTTTTCACTTTTCATTTTAGTAAACTTGAACTTTTAATTATGTTATTTACTTATACGCCATTTAGTAATTAAAAGGTACTGTCCTTCAGTTTTTTATTATTTATTTATTAGT
>NC_085002.1:1852555-1857555 GCF_963854185.1 Sardina pilchardus | reverse complement strand
GCAGAAATGGAGAGTGTGTAGGGGGAGGGGGCACAGTGGCAGCCGCACGCGCCTCGTCACACACACACACACACACACACACACACACACACTTTATGGGGGGGAAGCCCTTGTTCAGCAGAGCTGTGGGCCGTTTGGGCAGAGATCACATCAGAAGTCCTCTCAGCTGTTCCTCCACGACTCCTTTAGCTGGTCGTCGTCGTTGTTGTTGTTGTTGTTGCTGTCATTGTCTTTGTTGACAAACAGGTACATGTGTTGGGGAAAGTCTCAATGTTGATAATGTGTATAATATAACATTATCAACGTTGATCTGTATATTAAGGGCACAATAAACTGATAACGCTAATTTTGCTTTCGCTTGTTGCTGTTATAAGGAACAGTAGACTCGTGTCTTTAGGAGCAGAAGGACACTTAGACCTCCACTATAAGGAACAGTAGAGTCGTGACTTTAGGAGCAGAACACTTTGACTATAAGGAACAGTAGAGTCGTGACTTTAGGAGCAGAACACTTTGACTATAAGGAACAGTAGAGTCGTGACTTTAGGAGCAGAACACTTTGACTATAAGGAACAGTAGACCCGTGTATTTAGGAGCGGAACACTGACTATAAGGAACAGTAGAGTCGTGTCTTTAGGAGCGGAACACTTTGACTATAAGGAACAGTAGAGTCGTGTCTTTAGGAGCGGAACACTTTGACTATAAGGAACAGTAGAGTCGTGTATTTAGGAGTGGAACACTTTGACTATAAGGAACAGTAGACCCGTGTATTTAGGAGCAGAACACTTTGACTATAAGGAACAGTAGAGCCGTGACTTTAGGAGCAGAACACTTTGACTATAAGGAACAGTAGAGTCGTGTCTTTAGGAGCGGAACACTTTGACTATAAGGAACAGTAGAGTTGTGTCTTTAGGAGCGGAACACTTTGACTATAAGGAACAGTAGAGTCGTGACTTTAGGAGCAGAACACTTTGACTATAAGGAACAGTAGACCCGTGTCGTGTCTTTAGGAGCAGAACACTTTGACTATAAGGAACAGTAGAGTCGTGTATTTAGGAGTGGAACACTTTGACTATAAGGAACAGTAGAGCCGTCTCTGGACTCAACTGACAAACACGTATAACGTTATAGGTTAAGTGTGTCTGCGTATGTGTGTGTGTATGTGTGTGTGTGCACGCTTAACGTTAGCCTGGTTAAGTGCGTGTGTGTATGTGTGTGTGTACATGCTTAACGTTAGCCTGGTTAAGTGTGTCTGAGTACCAAGCTCTGACCTAATGGCCTGCCCTGTCACTGCCTCTCTCTCTCTCTCTCTCTCTCTCTCTCTCTCTCTCTCTCTCTCTCTCTGTGTGTGTGTGTGTGTGTGTGTGAGGTTTCTCTCTCTTTCTCTGACCTGATGGTCTGCTCTGTCACTGCCTAAAGAACTTCACTTCTCTCTCTCTCTCTCTCTCTCTCTCTGTGTGTGTGTGTGTGTGTGTGAGGTTTCTCTCTCTTTCTCTGACCTGATGGTCTGCTCTGTCACTGCCTAAAGAACTTCACTTCTCTCTCTCTCTCTCTCTCTCTCTCTCTCTCTGTGTGTGTGTGTGTGTGTGTGTGTGTGTGACCTGCTCTGTCACTGCCTAAAGAACTTCACTTCTCTGTGACAAGTCGGGGCACGCTGCAGGACAGCTGGACTTCGGGTGGAGGGAGTGGGTTAGTGTGTGTGTGTGTGTGTGTGTGTGTGTGTGTGTGTGTGTGTGTGGTGTGGTCTCTCTCTCTCTCTCTCTCTCTCTCTCTCTCTCTCTCTCTCTCTTTCTTTCTGTCTGTCTCTCTCTGTGACACAGGATAAGCAATAGTAGAAATAATACTAATACTACTAATAATAGAGGATAGGTAGGGTGAGTGAGTGTATCGGTATGTACAGTATGTGTATCTGTGTGTGTGTGTGTGTGTGTGTGTGTGTATGGGTTTGTGCGTGTGTGTGTGTGTATGCTCTCTCTCTCTCTCTGTTTAGGATGAGATAGGGATTCATTCTACTTTGGTTGGTAATTTGGTGGTTGGTAAATAATCTTCTTTTGCTTGATTCATGATTTTGTTGACTCCAGTGGATGTTTGAGAAGCAGCGCTGGGCTGGGCTGGGCTTGAGTCGAGGGATTTCTTGGGAGCGCTGTTCAGGTGCATCCATTTAGGATATCTTCTGAATAGGAATACGGCCTAAGTCTGTCCTACGTGCATTATTGGTTGGTTTTGATTGACCTTTTAATATTGATCGGCAGAATTGGGCGTGTAGAGCTTCAGTTGGATTCCTGTCCCGTTCCGTGTGGTCATGCATACTGAGTTGCATGTTGCTGTCAGAGGAGTGTGTGTTGAGTCTAGAGTGTGTAGGCTGGGGGGCGGGCGGGGGGGGGGAGGGGGGGGGGGGGTCATTGTAGTGACTGCAACAGATGCTGCCCCCTCATCCACCCATATCTACCCCTCCCCCTCCGCACCGCCCAAAAAAGTGTCCAAGTTTACGTTGGTTACACTCTCTGCTCCTGCCTGTCATGCAGTGTCACCGTGAGATCATCTGTCCAGACCCTTCAGCCACCCCCGGCCAACGGCCTGACCAGAGTGGGGTGGTAAGATGGCGTGGTAGGAGAGTGGGGTGGTAAGATGGCGTGGTAGGAGAGTGGGGTGGTAAGATGCCGTGGTAGGAGAGTGGGGTGGTAAGATGGCGTGGTAGGAGAGTGGGGTGGTAAGATGGCGTGGTAGGAGAGTGGGGTGGTAAGATGGCGTGGTAGGAGAGTTGCGTGGTAAGATGGCGTGGTAGGAGAGTGGTGTGGTAAGATGGCGCGGTAAGATGGCGTGGTAGGAGAGTGGCGCATGTAAGATAAGATCTAGCATGTAAGATAGCAGTAAAAGCCTGTTGTGGTAAAGATTTAGCGTGGTCAGATGAGTTGGTAAGGCCCTGGCATGATATGAGACTGGCGTGAGATGGCGTGCCAGTGTGAGATCCTCTGCCCTCAGGCCCCGCGAACAGAGCACTGGTGAAAGTGGACCTCAGCAGACCACACACACACACACACACACACACACACACACACCTCTCATATTGGAGTTCTGGACCTCAGCAGACCACCTCTCACATTGGAGTTCTGGTCAAGCAGGTCAGTTCTGGTCAAGCAGTTCAGTTCTGGTCAGTTCTGATCAGGCTGTGGGCTGGTTAGGGACGGTTCTATGGGGCAGTTTGATGCTACAAGCAGACTACTCCCTCAGACTACTCCCTCCACTCTCTCTACTGCCCCAGACTACCGTACTCTCTCCACTCCCCCAGACTACTCTCTCTACTGCCCCAGACTACTCTCTCTACTGCCCCAGACTACTCTCTCCACTCTCTCCACTCCCCCAGACTAGTCTCTCTACTGCCCCAGACTACTCTCTCTACTGCCCCAGACTACTCTCTCCACTCTCTCCACTCCCCCAGACTAGTCTCTCTACTCCCCCAGACTACTCTCTCTACTGCCCCAGACTACTCTCTCCACTGCCCCAGACTACTCTCTCTACTCCCCCAGACTACTCTCTCTACTCCCCCAGACTACTCTCTCTACTGCCCCAGACTACTCTCTCTACTGCCCCAGACTACTCTCTCTACTCCCCCAGACTACTCTCTCTACTCCCCCAGACTACTCTCTCTACTGCCCTAGACTACTCTCTCTACTCCCCCAGACTACTCTCTCATTCTACAGCACTAGATGGATTCTCAGTGCAGGGAGTGCAGCATTCATGCCTGTCAGCAGGGCCGGTCTGATGACGGGTCACCCATCTCAGCGGTCATTAAGGAAGTGGGTCAAGGCCCTCTGGACGGACTGTGGCACGTCAACTTCCTGTCTGTTCTGTGTTTACAGAGGACTAGTTAGTCACAGATGACATCACTGTGCCTTTGTTACAGTGCAATTAGAGAGCCATCATAGAGCAGCAGGGGTCTCCAGTCTACAGCGTGCTCCTCTGGGTCTCCAGCCTACAGCGTCTGAGAGAGACTTTAACCAAATGGACACGGCCGAGAGCTATATTCTGATCCTGTGAGGGAAATGCAGTTCTCTGCATTTAACCCAATTTTAACCGAATTAGTGAACACACACAGCGAGGTGAATCACACACTAACCAAGACTTACTAACTAAGCTGCCCAACCAGCGGCGCTCGGAGAGCAGGGAGGGGTTAGATGCCTTGCTCAAGTGCACTTCAGCCGTGGACTGGTCGGGGATCGAACCGGCAACCCTCCAGTTACAAGCCCGAAGCCCTAACCAGTAGGCCACGGCTGCTTCTATGGTACTGTAGTAGCAGCATGCCATGTATTCACAACGCTGATCTCCACCCAACACTGCTGAGTAGGATCTGTGTGCTTTTTAAAGGCTCCTTTCATCTCATTCACATTCTCTCTTTGAATATGATGCCATAGGGACATTTTCACTGGGTTATCAGACCTGTTGGACAGTACAATGCAACAACAACAACAACAACAACAACAACAACAATAACAACAACAACATCAAACATCAACAACAATAATAATTCGTTATTATGACAGAGATGCTTGCTCTGTGTTTCATATGTCAGAATGATGTGTACCAGCACACGGATATCAAGTTATTACACGTATTGAGAACTCTGTGACTGTATAGTGGCTCTGAGTCAGGATTGGCAAAAAAAATTGTTAACACATCTTTTGAGTTACTGTGTGACACGGGCACAGGAATAAGTCTTAACAAATCTTTTGAGTTTCTGTGTGACACTAGCACGGGAATAAGTGTTAACACATCTTTTGAGTTACTGTGTGACACGGGCACAGGAATAATAAGTGTTAACACATCTATTGAGTTACTGTGTGACACGGGAATAACAAGTGTTAACACATCTTTTGAGTTACTGTGTGACACTAGCACAGGAATAAGTGTTAACAAATCTATTGAGTTACTGTGTGACACGGGCACAGGAATAAGTGTTAACACATCTTTTGAGTTACTGTTGCTGTTTATTCGTTCACTCACTC
>NC_085002.1:1842555-1850055 GCF_963854185.1 Sardina pilchardus | reverse complement strand
GAACCGGGGCTTTCCAACGATACTAGACACTTGTGTGACGGCCGCAAGGCCTTGCTGTGTCTGTCTCTGTCTCCTCCCAATTAGGACTGATGAGGTGGGCGGGGTCGCCAGGTCCGCGGCCTATATGGTGCTCCGGATTCCAGCATTCTATCTCTTGATTTTGGCATGTAGGCCAAACGCCGGGCTGGCTTGCTGCTGCTTTAGCTTTAGTTATTATTTGATTGATTGTAACATGCAACACGCACACACTATATTACCTACACGCAACACACGCCCGCACTTCACCACTGATCACTGATCGCTACCTATCTACCTACGGCTTTGTTATAGTATTGTTTCTTCGTAATTTGGTTAATAAACCACCATCTATTGTTTAAACTTATCACGCCTCCGTCCTCCCTCATTGTATGGTTCCCTAGGCCATTACACTTGTCTGTACGATCAAGTATGAAAATAAAATAAAATCATGAAGTTAAATCAAAGTATATCATATTTACAGTCTGCTCTGCGTTCACCGGCGCATCCAGAACTCTCGCTTGAATTACTCGCGGACCACGCATCGCACAGACATGACACGCATATCAAATGAAAGAGGAGAAGCAGAGCTTTGCATTGATACCAAATACATCGATAATTTCGTATTATAAAATCAGACGAAGTTACAAACAAATAATAATGTCATATAGCTAAATGGCTACCTTTACTCTCGTTTGATTTCCTCGTGAAACCGCTATCAAAAAGATATGGCACGCATGTCAGATGAAAGAGGAGAGCTAGAGCTATCCACAGATACCAAATACAACCTTCTAGGCCATAAAACAGACGAAGTGACAGCAAAATAATAACTTCATTTAGCTCCACTTACCTCGTGTTTTTGTGTGGCATAATAGCCTATGTTCATAATCCAATGTTATCATGTGTTTCTCTTTGACAAGTCACGTTCATAACACGGTTTTGAGATCCTAGCAAACTCCTGTATGGTATCCAATTCAAGACTCATATTGCATCCAAATTTGTTTGTCAAATAAACACTTTTTGCCTTTACTGTGTTCATTGCAATGCAGTAAAACAAATATTATAGAGAATCATCATCTGTGCACGTCATGTGTGCTATCGCAAACAAGTCATGTCAGATCAGCTAGTGTCACAAATATGGAGAGATCAGCTAGTGTCACAAATATGGAGAGAAAGTCATTTTTTTCATCACTAAATAAAAATTGCCATTTATTTCTGGAAGGCACACACCACATATTTCTGTAAATTGCTCAGCCCCAAAGTATACCTCCATCATGGTTCTTATATTGCCATTTTCAGGACAGTCAGGCCTACACAACCATGCAAGTCATGTTGAGCTGTCAGCTTGCTGTGGTGAGATAGCCTACACGTCAAAATGTAAGAATTTGTATAGTACGCTTTTCAAATTTGTATTATTTAAAAATCTAAATCAAATCAATGCAAGTATTTATACATGATATTGTGGCAGATCTGGACTGTGCTGAAAAAAGCAATATGTAGCATGTGTGAATGGCACTTACAATGACCAGAATAAATGCTTCTAACTAGAGGTAGTGAAAATGCCCTTAAAACAGCTTAGGGCTCATATTAAACGAGTGGCTGCTCTGCTCAGTTGCAGCAAATAAATAAGTAGCCTAGCCTATAAGGGTAAGAGTAGCCTATGTGTATCAGATCAAAAGAGTGCTGGATAGGTTAGAAAAAAGTGACCACACTCCTTGAGTTTGTTGCTTTTCTGGAGTCTTTCAAAGAGATGTTCCATGAGCTTTTCAGGCTTGCTGTAATGTGTGTGTGTGTGTGTGGGGGGGGTGTCTATTGTTGTATGCAGTGTACCCTTTATGCATAGTAGCCTATAGATTAGAGTATAAGGGTAAGAGTATGTGTATCAGATCAAGAGAGTGCTGGATAGGATAGAAAAAAGTGACCACGCTCCTTGAGTTTGTTGCTTTTCTGGAGTCTTTCAAAGAGATGTTTCATGAGCTTTTCAGGCTTGGCAGTATTGCTGTAGTAATGTGTGTGTGTGTGTGTGTGTGTGTGTGTGTGTGTGTGGTCTATGCATTGTTGTATGCAGTGTACCCTTTATGCATAGTATAAATAAGAGTATAAGGGTAAGAGTATGTGCGTGTGGTGTGTTGCATTCAATGAGTTCTATGCATTGTGTCCTTTACGCACAGTATAAATAAATGAGAAAACTTGAACTGAATAAATTATTTTCTGTGCTTGGATGTACCCTGTACTCGGCCCCTGAATGTAACATCTGGCCCCTTAATGGCCCCTGTTACAGAAAAATCCTAGAACCGCCACTGCATACACCTGACAACTTACTCACACACTCACTCGTTCACCTGGACTCATTTATTCTTACTTATTTATTTTATTTCTAATATTTCATTAATTTAGTAAACACTTTAATACAAAGCGACTAATGACTTAATGATATTACAAATGCCTTTATTTTCACATTAATTTGGCTCAGTCAGGTACCGGAGAAGAGAATCGTACCCTGAGAAACTAAACCTCCAAAGTTCAGAGGAGATTTCAAATGAAACATGACATATTAGCCGTCCCCAAAGTGGACGGTGGCGCTTGAGAAATCTTATTTTCCCTATTAGTTCCCAAAGGCTGCAGGACACATGGGCCCACTGGCATGGAGAGGGTCAACTGTTCTGTGTCTGTATAGGCCACAGCTGTGGTGGACTAATGCTGCAGTTTGGAAATGTTATTTGTGTCTTTTAAAGTTCTCGATTCTGTCTTGACTTGATGTGTGTCAAGGTACGGGTGTGTGTGTGTGTGTGTGTGTGTGTGTGTTATTTGTGTCTTTTAAAGTTCTTGATTCTGTCTGGACTTGATGTGTGTCAAGGTACGGGTATGTGTGTGTGTGTGTGTGTGTGTGTGTGTGTGCATACACTTTACCCCACTTGTGCTTACCCAACAGAAACCTGGCCACACACACACACACGCTGACGTGATCACTCGGTCAGCCTGAACTGCTCCCCTGCTGGGTGGACTGCCCAGCTCAGCAGGAAGCTAACTTTGCTGTCATGCTTCCCCATGGTCACCCCCACAGCTTCAGTTCTCGCCTGTGTGTGTGTGTGTGTGTGTGTGTGTGTGTGTGTGTGTGTGTGTGTGTGTATGTGCGTGTGTGTGTGTGTGTATCTGAGTGAGTAAGTGAGTGTGTGTGTGTGTGTGTGTCTGAGTGAGTGTGTGTGTGTGTGTATGTGTGTATGTGTTGGTTCAGCCAAAGATCCTTTTTCAACTGTCTCTGGTTCAACATTTATTATGACCACTGCTAGTGTAGCACACACACACACACACACACACACACACACACACACACACACACACACACACACACACACAAACATGTACACTCTGTGGTTTATGTAATATTTGTGCAATTGAAATATGCATATTTTTACTGTAATATTACGGTACGTAAGAGAGAGTAGCCCATTTTCTAGTGCTATTCAGGGCTAATGTTTGTACAGTAGTAGGCTATATATACTGTATATATATACAGCACATTGCCTGAAATGTGGGAGTGATGTTTCAGGCGTCGCTGAATTGTTTTCAGGAATCTCTGTGTGGAATGGTCCTAATTCCGTCCCCGCTCCAAGACCAGATTCCTGGCGGGACGATGCGGAAAGCTGAGCCCTCTCCTCGTTATAATCCACTGGTCAGAGATACAGGACACTACACACACACACTACACACACACACACACACACACACACACACACACACACACACACTTTCAGGTCAGAGACACAGGCCAAAAGCTGCTCTCCTCAAAACACACACATCTTTCTCCAAACACACACACACAAACACACACAGAGTCAGACCCCCCCCCCCCCCCCCCCTCATGCTTTTCTGTGTTATTATCAGACGGTGGATTCCAGTGACCTTCTCCTGTGTCGTTGAGGGCACATATTTAGCGCTTTGGTTTCTGGAGCGCCGCCGTAGCTCCACAACACTAGAGACGGGAGTGTGTGTGTGTGTGTGTGTGTGTGTGTGTGTGTGTGTGTGTGTGTGTGTGTGTGTGTGTGCGACGGCGTAGCTTCACAACACTAGAGAGGGGAGTGTGTGTGTGTGTGTGTGTGTGTGTGTGTGTGTGTGTGCGACGGCGTAGCTTCACAACACTAGAGAGGGGAGTGTGTGTGTGTGTGTGTGTGTGTGTGTGCGACGGCGTAGCTTCACAACACTAGAGAGGGGAGCGTGTGTGTATATGTGTGTGTGTGTGTGTGTGTGCGACGGCGTAGCTTCACAACACTAGAGAGGGGAGCGTGTGTGTGTGTGTGTGTGCGACGGCGTAGCTTCACAACACTAGAGAGGGGAGTGTGTGTGTGTGTGTGTGTGTGTGTGTGTGTGTGTGTGTGTGTGTGTGTGTGTGTGTGTGTGCGACGGCGTAGCTTCACAACACTAGAGAGGGGAGTGTGTGTGTGTGTGTGTGTGTGTGTGTGTGTGTGTGTGTGTGCGACGGCGTAGCTTCACAACACTAGAGAGGGGAGCGTGTGTGTGTGTGTGTGTGTGTGTGTGTGTGCGACGGCGTAGCTTCACAACACTAGAGAGGGGAGCGTGTGTGTGTGTGTGTGTGTGTGTGTGTGTGTGCGACGCCGTAGCTTCACAACACTAGAGAGGGGTGTGTGTGTGTGTGTGTGTGTGTGTGTGCGACGGCGTAGCTTCACAACACTAGAGAGGGGAGCGTGTGTGTGTGTGTGTGTGCGACGGCGTAGCTTCACAACACTAGAGAGGGGAGTGTGTGTGTGTGTGTGTGTGTGTGTGTGTGCGACGGTGTAGCTTCACAACACTAGAGAGGGGAGTGTGTGTGTGTGTGTGTGTGTGTGTGTGTGTGTGCGACGGTGTAGCTTCACAACACTAGAGAGGGGAGCGTGTGTGTGTGTGTGTGTGTGTGTGCGACGGCGTAGCTTCACAACACTAGAGAGGGGAGTGTGTGTGTGTGTGTGTGTGTGTGTGTGCGACGGCGTAGCTTCACAACACTAGAGAGGGGAGCGTGTGTGTGTGTGTGTGTGTGTGTGTGTGTGCGACGGCGTAGCTTCACAACACTAGAGAGGGGAGCGTGTGTGTGTGTGTGTGTGTGTGTGTGTGTGTGTGCGACGGCGTAGCTTCACAACACTAGAGAGGGGAGCGTGTGTGTGTGTGTGTGTGTGTGTGTGTGTGCGACGGCGTAGCTTCACAACACTAGAGAGGGGAGCGTGTGTGTGTGTGTGTGTGTGTGTGTGTGTGTGTGCGACGGCGTAGCTTCACAACACTAGAGAGGGGAGCGTGTGTGTGTGTGTGTGTGTGTGTGTGTGTGTGTGTGTGTGTGCGACGGCGTAGCTTCACAACACTAGAGAGGGGAGTGTGTGTGTGTGTGTGTGTGTGTGTGTGTGTGACGGCGTAGCTTCACAACACTAGAGAGGGGAGCGTGTGTGTATATGTGTGTGTGTGTGTGTGTGTGCGACGGCGTAGCTTCACAACACTAGAGAGGGGAGTGTGTGTGTGTGTGTGTGTGTGTGTGTGTGTGACGGCGTAGCTCCACAACACTAGAGAGGGGAGCGTGTGTGTGTGTGTGTGTGTGTGTGTGTGTGTGTGTGTGCGACGGCGTAGCTTCACAACACTAGAGAGGGGAGTGTGTGTGTGTGTGTGTGTGTGTGTGTGTGTGTGTGTGTGTGTGTGTGTGTGTGTGTGTGTGTGTGTGTGTGTGTGTGTGCGACGGCGTAGCTTCACAACACCAGAGAGGGGAGTGTGTGTGTGTGTGACGGCGTAGTTTCTCAACACTAGAGAGGGGAGTGTGTGTGTGTGTGTGTGTGTGTGTGTGTGCGCGACGGCGTAGCTTCACAACACCAGAGAGGGGAGTGTGTGTGTGTGTGTGTGTGTGTGTGTGTGTGTGCGACGGCGTAGCTTCACAACACTAGAGAGGGGAGTGTGTGTGTGGTTACGGCCAGCCGGAGACATAAACACAGCGCTGAACGTAAACATGGCCGACGCCCGCCACCCCTCAGGAGGACAAGGGGAGACGAGCGACACACACACACACACACACACACACACACACACACACACACACACACACCAGAACACCACTCACAGCAAGCCTCTAGGCATGGCCAGGGAAAGCAGCGGAATCAGAGTCCCAGTCTACACACACACACGGGGACGTCTCAAGGTGTCCAGGGCCACAGCGACGCATGATCATGGTGGTCAGGAGATGCAGAGGTATTTGGGGAGGGTGTGTGTGTGTGTGTGTGTGTTTATGGTGTGTGTGTGTGTGTGTGTGTGTGTGTGTGTGTGGTGTGTGTGTGTGTGTGTGTGTGTGTGTGTGTGTGTGTGTGTGTGTGTATGGTGTGTGTGGTGTGTGTGTGTGTGTGTGTGTGTGTGTGTGTATGGTGTGTGTATGTGTGTGTGTGTGTGTGTGTGTGTGTGTGTGTGTGTGTGTGTGTGTGTGTGTGTGTGTGTGTATGGTGTGTGTGTGTATGGTGTGTGGTGTGTGTGTGTGTGTGTGTGTGTGTGTGTGTGTGTGTATGTATAGTGTGTATGTGGGGGGGGGGGGCGGGGGGGGGGAGTATGTGGATGGAGTGAGGAAAGTGAGAGGTTGTCGGAATGTTGGAGAGACGTTCACGGAGATGTCCAGAAGACAGGCAGAGAGCTTGTGGAGAGGGCTGTTGGAAGACATAAGACGCCACACACACACACACACACACACACACACACACACACACACACACACACACATCCACACCTTGTGGAGAGGGCTGTTGAAAGACACAAGACGCCGCACACATACACACACATACACACACACACACACACACACACACACACATACACACCTTGTGGAGAGGGCTGTTGAAAGACACAAGACGCCGCACACACACACACACACACACACACACACACACACACACATCCACACCTTGTGGAGAGGGCTGTTGAAAGACATGGGCCTCTACATCGTGCTGCTGAGGTCCATCTCAGAACTCTGATTAGGGGGTTACATGCAGGGATGGCGGGTCGGGTCGAGTCAGGAGGGGGGGGGGGTGATCTGAGATTGAGGGAGATTGAGGGGTCGGGGGCTTATTGAGAGGGGGTAGGTGTGGGGGGTTGTTGAGAGGGGGTAGGTGTGGGGGGTTATTGGAGGGGGGTAGGAGTGGGGGGTTGTTGAGAGGGGGTAGTTGTGGAGGGTTGTTGAGAGGAGGTAGGTGTGGGGGGTTATTGGAGGGGGGTAGGAGTGGGGGGTTGTTGAGAGGAGGTAGGTGTGGGGGGTTATTGGAGGGGGTAGGTGTGGGGGGTTATTGGAGGGGGGTAGGAGTGGGGGGTTGTTGAGAGGGGGTAGTTGTGGAGGGTTGTTGAGAGGAGGTAGGTGTGGGGGGTTATTGGAGGGGGTAGGTGTGGGGGGTTATTGGAGGGGGTAGGTGTGGGGGGTTGTTGAGAGGGGGTTGGTGTGGGGGGTTATTGGGATGTTCTGGGGTGGAGG
Source organism: Sardina pilchardus (assembly GCF_963854185.1). NCBI lineage: Eukaryota > Metazoa > Chordata > Actinopteri > Clupeiformes > Clupeidae > Sardina > Sardina pilchardus. The sequence continues at coordinate 1,842,566 of NC_085002.1, read as the reverse complement.
GCTGGGACTGC
>NC_085002.1:1825055-1837555 GCF_963854185.1 Sardina pilchardus | reverse complement strand
AAAAATATTTCAGTGTGGCCTGCAGTGGATGTCTAAAGTAGTCCCTTTATGTTTTTTTTGTTTTTTTTTCAATTTTAAAGGTATGAGGTCCATTTCTAAATGTTTGCAGTAATTCCATCTTCGTCTTCCTCTGATGAAGAACAAGGTTTGTGGAGCAACATTACAACAAGCACAACCAGACTTTGGACATCTAAAATAAACTCAGTGAGTGCAAAGTTCAATAAAAAACAGGTGAATGACCCAATTTCATTTGTGTGACTACTGTATTCCACGGCTCCTCTCTTAAATCACTGCACATTAGCTTCCTCAGCCAGTGCAGTGCAGTGCTTTGGACTAGTAATCATCATGGGAGTCACTGAGAGTGATATTTTTCACAGCCCATGATCATGATCACTATCACTATCAGCTCTATCATGTTATTATCATGTTTATTAAGCAAACTACTGGACTGGACAAACATTTATGAAGAATTTGGGATTGTGAAGAATCAAAGAAATTGAAAACAGGGGTAGTAATATGATCTCCCATCATGGGAGGACAAGAGTCTCTGAATTCGGCCAGATTTATACAATGTCACATGACTTTTTACAATATTTACCAGACCAGTACATAAACGTGGGAATTGATGACTCCATACTAAACTAGAAAAGCAATCAGAGAGCGCAGACCTCCGCCTGTATTGTTCTTCCTAGGTTGTCATACATTTGAACCTAAACTATTCAGATCACCACCACGTGGCCATACCATGCCATTACACCACTAAGCTAAATACATAAACGGCGACGGCGACGGTGTTCCAGATCACTCCCAAAATGTAATCGTTTCTTCCTTGTCAAAATGTCATCGAAATCCATCCATCACTTTTTGAGTTATCTTGCTAACAGACAAACAGACAGACAAACAGACAAACAAACCAAGGTGAAAACATAACCTCTTCGGTGGAGGTAAATATTCCGGAAATGACTCTACTAATAAGCTGAACCAATACGCTTCTGGGCTACTAAAGGCCGTTTTTCACCGTGTTGTGCACGTTCACACTCTTCGGTAACTAGTTCAAAGTTCAGTTCACACACGTGCAAAGTGAACTGTTCACGTTCATAGTTCACCATTTTTAATTTTGAACTAGTTCAAATTCAGTTCATTTGAATGAAAATCTGTTTCTGACGGAATATAGGCTACTGCCACCTGTTGTTCTCATCTAATTGAGAATGTCCGTAAATTGGGCTTTATTTCACTGGGCAGATACATTTCTTTTAGGTCTATGCAGATACCGACGCCTAATAAATGCGGCCGCGCATTTATTAATAATTAATAATAAATGCGTCAGCTGTGCATGCCTGACAGCAGAAGAGTGTAGTTTTTACACCGGGAGTATGGAGGAGGCTGCCTGCTGCATTACCTGCAGCGATGGAACTGTTCAGTGACATACTGTAGCCTTTGAACACGTTATGCATCCCTCTATCATCACTGACATGTGCAGAATCTTTCCGCGATTGCATGCAGCGGTTCTGTGTAGCCTACAATGCATCTTGCGTAACGTGATCATGGGTAATGTAGTAAGGTAGTGCAAAGCTGTAGTTTAGGAGTGGCGCCCGTGGGCAGTGAGTGTGACAACGACATACTGTTTCTAAATTGCCAGCAGATAGTGTCACTCGACTTCTCAGGACAAAATTAATTCCGTAACGTTTAATTGGACATCAACAGTGATGTTCGTCGTTCATTTCCCATAATCTGAGCGAATTCACGTTCAAATTCATTATTTACAAATGTGCTGCGTTCAGTTCAGCGTTCACAGAAAAATGAACATGTTCAATGAACACGTTCTTTTGAACTCGTTCATGCACAACCGGTGTTGAACTGGTGCCGTTCAGAATTCTTTGAGCCGTGGTGCTATAGTATCTAGTGAACCAGCCCGCATTCACACCAGTTCTGAACCGAACCAAGGATGCGTCATCAGCAATGGGTGTTGCATGCAAACACAAGTTAATGAGATGCATAAACGGGAGAGTGATATGACCAGTTCTCCCATAACAAACGGCAGAAACTAGCTGTTTAAAATGTTAGTCAACGTCTGCAGTGTAGCCTAATGCTAGTTGAATCGTTTTGTTTACTCATGGCAACAGTTGATATGGACGGAAAACCTGAAGGCCCTTTTCCACCGCAGGATGAAAAATATCACTGACATGAATGAAGTCTTCTCCTCTGCAAAGATGCGCCTCAGCATGTCCACTGGACTGTCCTCCACACTCTGAGAACCTTTTGTGGCGATAAAGGCAATCTGTAGAATCATGGAGATGACAAGGGCGCCCACACCTACTGCATGGGGGACAGCATCAAAACCGGACAGAGCCGCACCAACCGATATTATCGTAATTATTCAGACTTAATGTGTGACAGCGATATTATTCATTATTAATGTGTGACAGCGATATTATCGTAATTATTCTCCGTCTGATCCCAGTATCAGCATCACTTTCCCATTATCATGTTATTGTAATGTGAAAACTACCACACAGGACTTTTTTTTTTTTTGGAAAGAATCAAAGTGATTATTTTTTTATCCTATGTTGATGCATTTTAATAAAAGCTTTACCACAACCTGAGAGTCTTCCGTTGCTTGAACACATTTTGCAAAACTTCGCTCACCGTACCAAAACTCTACACACAAGTGAAGATAACACAACACTAGGAAATAAACCTTTCACATCTATGCCAAATTGAAACTCTTCTATCAGTACCTAAACTCTGCAATCAAAACCCAACAATCCTTTGTCAAAATGTAACTCTGGTGACAAAATGAAACACACTTGCATCATATGCATACACTTGCAAATCAGGAGGAATATACTAGTCTACTTAATCTAAAACATATTTGCTTGAATACATTTAGAAAAACTTCACTCATTGTGCCAAAACTCTACACACAAGGAAACAATGACACAACACTGGGACATATACCATTCACATCACCATTTCCAATGGCTAAACGAATGGGCTTTTTTAGATGGCTGATTGGTGTTCAGTTTTGCAAGTAAGTGCGTTCAGGTGTCTATTTGAGCGGTTGCAATTACCCGATGTGTTTTGTATTTTGGATACATGTGTTTAACAAATGGTACTCTGAGATTTCATTTTTGAACGAAGTGTCTTATGTATGACATAGAGAGTAGTATGCAGGACCAAGTGTGTTGCATAAAGGAGTAAGTGTGTTGCAGAATTGCAACTAGAGTGCAAAGCAGCACTTTTGTTTAAGGTATAGGTATTGGTGTTTGAGATATGGCAGCAAAACGTAAAGTTGTGTTACTTTAGTCTAAGCATGGGTCTGTAGTGTTCAATCAACTGGCAAAAACTGTAATTGCTAGCCATTTAGAACTAAGCTGTCTTCGTCCTGCTACACAAAGATAGAAGTTTGTGTTCCTAATAATCTAATCCATGTATATCTTGTCTACACTTCCATACAAGCTGTATCGAGAATATACGGTATAAGTATATTGTATACTTTTTGTTTTGTTCCTCTTCATTCAATAGTCTTGTGTCTTTCCAATAATCTAATCTACATATGTCTTGTCTACAGCATATCAAGAATATGTCTGCTGTATGCTTTTTGTTTTGTTCTTCTTCATTCAATAATCTTTTGTCTTCCCAATCATCTAATCTACATATGTCTTGTCTACAGCATATCAAGAATATGTCTGCTGTATGCTTTTTGTTCCGTTCCTTTCTTGATCTAGTTGTGTTTCGTTGTGTCTTGTTGTAGCCTTGTTCACAGCATGTCTTCACAGCAATCACAATGAGAATCACAACACCACCAATAATAATTAATGTGATGGTATGGTATTGGAATTTTCCTACAGGAAAAAATAAAATTACAAAATGTGTAATATAAATCATGATTAAAAAAACTAAATCACATCAAACATTCTTAAACTACACACTAGATAAAAATACAAAAATAGCAGCTAGTGCTACAACAGTTCTATTCTATTTCAACATTCTATTTCAAGCTTTGGGAAGTGTTGCTAAAACCAGACTAACGCAACAAGGCATATCCACATTGTGTGTCTTACCATCTTCCTCACTCAGGGTCCTGATGATTGGCTCTCTACTGATGTGTTCCACCTCACAGGTGTACTGGCTCTTCCTCCTCTCAGGTGACACGGTGAGCACAGCTCTCTTCTGGAATGTTCCATCCATATTGGGCAGCGTCTCCCCCACATCCACATCCTCCTGCATCTCCACTTCATCTCTCTTCCAGGTGATGTTCACTCCCTCAGGGTAGAAACCTGTAGCGTGGCACACAGTTGAAGAGTCCTTCTGGAACAGAGAGACCTCTGGGGAGACTGAAAACAAATGGTTTCATAAACATAGATCAATAATGGCAATCATTACTGAAGGCATGCAAGTAAACAAGTCTAGCATATTTTTTACTTCCCCTCAAAGTCATCTAAAAAAAATAGAGCAATTCAGCCTCCTATAAACTGCTTGAGTGTTGTCTGCTGCTGTACCTTTCCTCTCCAGAATGCTGCTCCCATAATCAACATATTTCTTCAACCAATCAACACACGTCTCCTGGAAGTACATCTTCCTGTTCCCAAAATGCTCTGTATTGTCCCACTTTAGTTTGCTTGGGATGGCCTGTGGCACTGCTGCGATCCATCTCATGTTCTCCAGGTCTAGTGAGAGGAAGTCCTCTCCATCATAACCAAACGCTTCATGACCATCAGTGGCTCTAATGCCATCCTCCCACTTACAGCCATACTGCTTCTGCAAGACATGCACTCCTAGAGACACAGAGGAACCAGACAAATTAGAACTGTACCATGATAACAAATCATGTATCCTGTATGCCTGACTTTCAATTTATTTATCTATCAATCCATGTATTTATTCATTTATGACCTGCAGTGACAATCTACATATTGGTGTAAACATCTCATGTGTAGAACCTCAGCTGTAGGCTCTCAGTCTCACATTTCTATACTGTTAATATGGGGCTGTTAGTCTGGGGCACTTGGGTTGTTTAAATGTCTATACTGTATGTTTCCATGTGAAGAATTTCTTATATTCACTGTACAAACCCAAACTACTAGAAACATTCTGTTCACAATCCACAATCATGCTTGCACAATTCAGTTAAAAGCATTTTGATCCCAGAGTATAACTAACTGCCACTAAATTAACATTAATAAACCAGACACTGGTATTAGATCAAGGTAAGATGTTGGTCCTTTGGTTTGATTTTTTTTGTCTCTTCAGGTGTGAAGCCAGAACTGTTTTATTGGATTTAAATGTGGCAAATGATTGCCCCTACAACTTTATTCTCTTTCACTTGAACTAATGCAGAGTCCTTTTTGTGGTTTCTTTTGGATCGCTGGCCTGCAGGTTACTTTTGAAACCATTGGACCAGCATTTAACCAGTTGACATTGACCAGCATGGAATAAGTTCTTTCTTTGCACAACCCCACCAATCAACACCTTTAATTACCCTGTTTGCATCCAGTTCTCCCCTGCCTAATTATATTAGTGAATGACTTGTGTTAGTAGGCAATAAAGAGAGAGTGACTGAACCTACCTCCAGTCTGATTAAAGCGCTTCCCTAAAATGTTCATGTCTATCCTGAAGATCTGCTCATACATCTTAGCCAGCTGTGTTTCTAAATCCCAGTAATCCGGATCCTCCTCATGTATTTGCTCCATCCACGTCTGCCTGGGTTCACACCTCTTTATGTTGCTGTCATAGTAACTGAAATCCACACCATCCACCATCCCAACACTTATAAACTCTGGAATGTGTGGGACTCCTGATGTAGCGGTGTAGAAGTACTGCAGGCTGTGGAGTCCTGTAAACACAGAAGAATGAGACAGAATGCTGTAAATCAGGTGAGACTGCAAGATGACAGACAGGGAATGACCCCCACACTTCACCTTTGACCTCTTGACCCTCACATCTCTCCCCGCCCTTCCTGCTGCTGCTAATCCTTGGCCCTTTCCGAAACGGAGTCCCTATCACTTCGACTCGGTTAGCGAGTGAACTTCCTTTTCAAGTCACACTCGTGGGTGCGGAGAACACTCGCATTGAAAGGGTAGGGGTTAAAACAGCGCTACATTTCGGATGCGCTTGCCTTGAAGGGAGAAGGAAATTGACGTCATATTTGTTTTCATAGACATTATGAACGCAATATATATTTAATCGCCAATAAAGATGTTCTGGACACCCCTGTGTATTATACAGCCCTCTTCTCTCCTTTCATTACTATGAGTGAGGAGTTGCATTTTATGCTTTATTTAACATCAAATTATAAAAGTGCTGTGAATGCGACCTGCACATGTATTTAAATATTACAGCCTACTTCTGCACGATCTTGCACATTTTACTGAGTATCAAACTAAACATGAGTAGTTACAATGTAGCTTAGATTATGCTTTTGTCTGTAAATGCTGTCATACGGACCAAAAAACAACTGGCAGGAGATTACACGAGCTGCACGAACAAGTGAAAATGGTTGCACCTGCGTTTCAAGACAGCATCCATGCTGACTTGCTCCTGGAGGTGTCGTAGCCCCTCTCCCTAGGCACTTCACTCGACTCAAATTTTGTTTCGGATGATACTCAATGTGGCGGACCCTCGCGTGAACGCGCAAACAAAGTGTAAGTGTGTAGGGGGAGGGTTTAGGGGCACGTTTCGGAAAGGGCCCTCCTGTCCTGCTGGGTGTGATGTCTGAGCCCCTGCAGCAGAATGAGTGAGTGAGAAGTGTTTGCCTATTTACATATTGCTACAGCTGGTTGATGTAGCAGCTTAAACAACTGTATTCAACATTTTGGTTTTTTTAGCATGTTTTCACATGCAACAAGTACTGATAGGATGTCCAGATTAGTTTTGATGGTATATCAGGGGGAACTCATTAGGTAGTGGCCTAGCGGGCCAGATTTTTTCTAATGAAACCTCAGGGCCAGATTTTTTCTAATGAAACCTGAGGGTTGGATTTTTTTAAACACAAATATCAATACATGAATGCACAGCAGATTTCTTATTTAAAAATTGTACAAGAGTGACACCTGACCTGACCAAACTATGAAAAGCAGTACTGTTGGCCAATGGCATTCACACCCAATGGAATAGGCTGGCTAGCTGACAAATACACCAACCAAGCAGCAGCAGGACTGGTTCATCCCTTTAAACTACTTAATAGCTCAAAAAACGTCAGACCTAAAACTAATTAGTGGGCTTGCTGCAAGGCAGGCCCATCTATTGTTCTTCTTTGCCCGTTTTTTTAAGACACCTCTTCTCCTAGAGCTATCGACGCGGTTCAAACACTGAAAATCAGGCCCGATCCAGTGTAGGTTGCTTGTTACAGTAATGTCGGATGGCTGCCGGTTGTCGTTTTTCTGGTATTCCAGTTTTTTGACCCTTGTAGTTCCGCCATGCTCCACCAGAGGCGTTTCCCCATTGAAATGAATGGGGGACTGTTCAGGCGTTTACATCACTGCCCCCTGGTGAGCAAGCCCACTCTTGCAGCTCCTCCACGGAGATGCACATTTCTAGTTGCAGTAGTTATGGTGCATTGTTGTATTGGTCCTAACACTCTATGTTCATACCTTCATAGATCTAGGCAAGCATGATTTTCTTTTTCCAAAGACAAAAGCGAAGTTTTGACCCCTAATAAAGTGATACAGTGTTAATATTGGATTCTCTATGTATATTCAACATACACTATATTGCCAAAAGTATTGGGTCTCAAGCTTTGATTCACATATGAATTTAAGTGACATCCCATTCTTAATCCATAGGGCTTAATATGACATCGGTCCTTTGCAGCTTCCACAAGGTTTAGGAGTGTGTTTATGGGAATTTATGAATTACAGTTCAGGGGCCGGTTTCCCGATAACGTTCACTCTTAGCGAGCTACGAAGACTCCAAAGGTATAACTTACCAAAGTTGTTTACCTTTCTAGTTGTGGTTCCCGAACTATCACTTAGGAGTCTTCTGACGAAAAGCTCCTTACGTCCGACGTAAGGCACTGTCCACCATGAAGGTGCTGAATTAGGTGACATCGATTGCTCAGAAATCGATTTTTTATTTCACGCGGAGGCTTGACAGACTTATGAAAGCGTTCTTTGCACCAAAAACATTGCTAAATAGCCTATCGCCCCCACAACATTCACGCAACTTCAACGTGGATGAACTTATTAGCACACAATGATAAAAAAGTAGTCTAGAAATTAAATGATCTACGTCCGCCAAGTAGGCCTAGGTTATGTTTTCATCTGGGTTTGTTTGTTTGTGTGTTAGTTTGTTTCCCGCATGGATAAAAAGATTCGAACGCTTCATGTTTGAAAGCAGAGGTCTGCGTTCTCTGAGTGCTTTTCTAGTTTGTTTGTTTGTTTGTTTGTTTGTTTGTCCGTTTGTTTGCAAGATAGGCTAACTCTAAAAGTTAAAAATGGATTTCGATTAAATTTCCAGGGAAGATCTGAAATGACCCAAGGAAGAAACTATGTAATTTCGTGAGTGATTCGTATCACCGTCTGGATGCAGGAGGCGTAGGCTACATGTGTTTGCTATGGGGAGGTTTGTGCTTTTCTAGTTGAAATAGGCTATGTAGATTTTTTTTTTAATCACAGCTGATTGACCAACATCCTCATTCAGTATTGTGTGCCTTTGGTTAACATTAAACATGACAGCAAGCCCTCACATTAGGCCTAAACATTGTAGGACGGTGGGGGGAAGCAAAGAATAAAGCACTTTTACTTGTTTTCAAATGCGTGCACGTTTCATATTTGTATGAAAACATTTCCAGAAACTATTTTCTAAATTAGCATACTTACATAAAATCATTGGCGAACCAAAATAGTGATTTTGTATCATATGAGTTGCATGCGTAACGGAAATTGCTGTAGGGTAGGCTACAGTGGCGGCGACTGGCGTCGCGAGTCGAAACATTGCTAAGGTGCAGCTAAGAGAGATCTGAGAGTGCTCCAGACCACTCTTACCAACGAACGACGTGCGAAAGACATTCGTAGCAAAGAAGGTTTCGGGAAATGCGTGAGGTACTTAAGGTAGAGCTTAAGATAGAGGTTACGAACTACGTAGCGTTAAGAAGGCTTCGGGAAACCGGCCCCAGTTCAGTAGTTCAGTTGTTATAGAGGTACAGTAAAAAAACGTTTTAAGCACTTTAGTTGAAGGCCTATTCTTGATATATTTGTTTATAATCTGTTCACTATTTTTTCAACAACTCTATTAAATGAGTTGAATTAAAGACAGTGATACTTTTGAATAAAACAAAAATGAGATGAACCTCCAAGTAATGCTTTGATAATAAAAGCAGTTATGGCCCATCCAACGTATCACAAGTTTTAGGCAGTAAAACTACTTTCTACTTACTAAACAGCTCAGTTAGCCCTGCCCTGTGCACGCCCCCCAATGGCATTTCAAGGAGAACAAGCAGCACTAAATGGGAGGTAGACCAAGGTACTAAAGGTTAATCAAAACTACTTTGTTTACTTAGCATTTTTAATCTTAGTCTATAGCAGTTATATTCTGAAATCATGGAAATCTGCATTTGTTCTTGAACTACTAAAAGTGGAGACCTGTTGGCCTTAGACCATAACCGTCCAATTTCCAGACTAACTGTTTTGGCCAAACTGTTTGAATCTCTTATAAATGAGCAACAAAAACATTTTCATTTTAGCTGACAACTGTATTTTAAGTCCTACTCAGTCTGGTTTCCGACAAGGACATGGCACAATAAGGCTGTAACCTCTGTTACAAATGCTATTGTTACTGTTTTAGATGATAAAAACTCATGTGCTGCTCTATTCATGACTTATCTAAAGCATGACACCATTGACCATCATCTTCTTCTGCAAAGACTGCAAAGCATACAGTAGGCTTTAGCAGATGTGCTGAATTGTTTTTCTAATTACCTGAATGATAGAACTCAGTGTGTGGCATTAGATAACTGTACCTCTTTTGCTAGAGGTAAAAATGGGTGTCCCCCAGGGATCAGTTTAGGGTCCTATACTATTTTCTATTTATGTAAACAACTTAGGTATACATCTGAATCAAACAAAAGCTCATCTTCATGCAGATTTTGTAAACCTCTGGCAAGCCATTGAAAGAAGCTTTTCATAGGTTACAGTCTGCCTCCCTAGTCAGATGCAGAAATCTCTTGTTGGATTAAAATTGGTAATAAATGCTCAAATAAACAAAATCAGTGGTTTTCTCACGTTCACATTCTTTTATAGATTTCACAATTTTAACACAAAATGGTACTCCAATAGAAAGAGTAACTTGCTATGAATACCTACAGTAGGTGTTTGGTTAGATGAGTCTTTTGGGGTCCATATTGAGAGCCTTTTTTTAAAAAAAGTTGGGTTTTTATTTTAGATTAAAGATGTGTTTTCCTTATTCAGCAAGGTAAAGGTTACAGAGCACATTCCTAGCAGTGTTAGATTACCTAATTATATGCACTCCTCTTCAGTTTTGTTTTTTTTTTAAATAATAATAAAAAAAAAACGATGCATTTTATCACCCACTGTATGAAACTATGGTCCTCCCTCAGAAGGAAATCCCATTTATTGATTTTCCTTGTTAAAGCTCTAATGGGTAAATTACCCCTCTACAGTTCAAATTTGGTATCTTACCATAATAGTGTTTACAGGACAAGGTCATCAGAAAAAATATTATTAGTTATTCCATCAACAAGAACAGAACTTGATAAAACAGCTTTCTCATCATACGCACCAAAATGCCTGGAATGAACTCCAAAGCACCCTGAATGTACAATCACCTCCATCTTTCAATACTTAAAAAAAACCTTTTAAAGTCAACTCTGACAAAACAATGTAAGTGTTTTTAAAAAGGACTGGTGCCCTTAAAGTTGTATGCCTGGTTTAGCTTAGGTTAAGTGTAATTGTCCTGTTTGTGTTCTAGTATGCATAGTGTATGTGCAGATTTGTGATGTAGTATGTAACCTTTGTCCTGCCTTGTCATGTATGTTTTGAAACTTTTTTATTTTCTGCCCATCTTGGCCAGGACTCCCTGGAAGAAGAAAGGAGCTCTTTTCCAAAACGCTGTAAATCCATTTTTGAAAACATTAAAAGGTCATGTTGTTTAATTGTGTATTTCAGGTAAAATCAATAAAAATGCTGTTGTTTTGCTTTGATTGAGTAAAGATAAATCACCTTAACATAACCCAATACAGTTCCACTGAAATTACTCAGAAAATTCATTGAAATGGTGGATATAGCGTTTTGGAAAATAACTCTTATTGTAACTTATTGGGACTTTTCCTGGTTAAATAAAGGTTAAATAAAAAAAGTAAATAAAATGTTGTTATTGTTACAGTTATTCATAGGCTATATATTTTTAAACTAATAAGCCTAGTCTGTATGTGTTGCTTGCTTTAGACAAAAGCTGTCAAATATAGGGAGCATAGCCAATACGATAAAAATAAACAAATATAAAGACTTACGGGTGGTTGATAAGGGAAGACAGATGAGCAACATTGAAAGTCCAAGAACACATTCCATTGTTTTATTTCATATAGACACAGAAGCTTTTATCCAAAGATAGTGTGCATGTAGTCACAGCTAAAGCCTACGTTATGAGTTAGAGTAGCCTAATAGTGACAGGATAGCCTGCACTGCACTGCACTGCAAGGATCCTGATTAGGGTGCGGAAATTCCATCACATCACACGCATCCTAAAATTCCCCCATTGGCTTCCGGTTCAGTTCAGGACTGATTAGTTTCCTTCCTGTTTCCCTTCTGTTCCACCAGTGCCTCCAGAGGGGGCGGTGCTGCCTTATCTGTCAAGGACATTTGTAAACAAGTAGCCTGGGCTACGGGGAAGTTTTGGAAGCTTTGACCGCTCTGAAATCCCTCCCTGTATTGTTATTTTTGTAGGCGTGTTTTGTTCTTAACTTAAACACACACACACACACACACACACACACACACACACACACACACACACACACACACACACACACACACACACGACTGCCCTCCTACCCCACCTTCACCTAACTCCCCCACTTCACTGCATCATAGGAAGCCACACTACTTACTGTACAGACAACATACAGCCCACCAAACCACTGTATCATCATACGACACTGCCCCACACAGCACACTGGCCAGAATAGGAGTGCAATTGATCCTGCACGCCAGAGTCCACGTAGGAGAAAGTGATACCTCTGATGTCACTGACCCAAATAGTAATTTGCATATGCCTTACCCCAGGTATTTTGGACCAGGAAGTCAGGAAGGATTTGACAGCGCATATGACTCTAGGTGCCTCTCATGTAAAGTTTATACGTCCTCCCTCGCTCCTCGGGCCTCGATCCTCACTGATCTACATAAAGAATGATGGGGCGGCAACAACGATAGTCTATCCCTTCGTCTATCTTTCTTAATATGTAGATCAGTGAGGATCGAGGCCCGAGGAGCGAGGGAGGACATATAAACTACATGAGGCACCCACTGACATCATCAAAACAAACA